>NW_008705588.1:253375-257443 GCF_000186865.1 Aureococcus anophagefferens
CGCAGCGCGCGACGATCTACCCGCACCTCATCCCGATGGTCCGCGCGGCCGTCCGCGGCCCGGGGTCGAACGCAACCCTTTTCTCGGAAGACTTCGGGGCCGGTGGACGCGGCGAGAGACAGAGAGCAATCGCGACCCCCCGCGCCGTCTCGCTCTCTCGCGACCCACCGCGCCGTCTCGCTCTCTCGCGACCCACCGCGCCGTCTCGCTCTCTCGCGACCCACCGCGCCGTCTCGCTCTCTCGCGACCCCCCGCGCCGCCAGGTCACGGCCGGCGCGCACGGCGCGTTCCTCTCCGGCGCGGGCCCGACGGTGCTCGCCATCTGCTCCGGCGCGACGGGCGCCGACATCTTCACCCAGGCCCGCGAGGAGCGCCAGGAGATGAAGGTCGCCGAGGCCATGCGCTCGGCGGTCAACGCGTTGCCCGCCAAGGCCGACCAGTGGAAGGACGGCAAGTTCTACATCTGCTCCCCGTGCATGCAGGGCGCGCACGTCGTCGCCGCGGACCCGCCCCTCTCCGACACCATGGCCACCTTCGGCACCCTCGACGGCATGCTGTGAGGGCCGACTCCGGCCGGCTTCGAGCGGCCCCCGCGGGCCGCGACCATAACAAGATACTGTGGGAGTGACAGGCCCGGGAGAATTACGCCCTCAGGCTTTCGCCGCGCTCTCCGCGAGCGCGGCGACGCTAGCGAGGGCCTTCCGCTGCTTGCGGATCTCGTCGCCCTGTCGCTCGATGAGCTCGTCCGTGTCCTCGACGTGCGCGTTGAGGGTGGCGGCGAGCTCCGCGAAGTCGCCCTTGACCTTGTCGAGCTCCGCGTCGCCCTCGGCGATGCGCTTCTCGAGCTCGACGGTCCGCCGCGTCAGCTCGATCTGCTTCTTCGCCATGTAGTCCGTGAACGCCGCGCGCGTCTCCGCGAGCAGCGCCTCGGCCTGCCGCAGCTCGGCGTACGACGACTTCAGCGTCGCGTCGTGCTCCTTCTGGAGCGCGAGCTTGGCGTCATGCGACTTGCTCAGCTGCGTCGCGAACGCGTCCTGCGTGGCCTTGAGCTCGACCTCGAGCGCGTCCTCGCGCGCCGCGGCCGCCTTGAGCGCCGCGGCGTTCGTCTTGTCCGCCTTGAGCTTGCCGTTGTGCTGGCGCACGAGCGAGTCGGCGAAGGCGAGGCGCAGCTCCTCGATCTGCGCCTTGTAGCCGAGCGCGGCGTGGAGGCGGGTTGGGCGTGGAGTTGTTTGGTGCGTGCGGACGAGCGCGTCGGTGCTGCCGAGTAGCAGCAGGAGTGCGATGGCTTTCAGCGCGATCATTTTTCGTCGTTTTTTCCTTTTTTTTTGCTAGGGAATGGTCTCACGTGCACCATAAGCGAGCGCCAACGCGAGGCGCGACTGGATGCGCGATGAGCTCGAACCTCGCTGAAGTTTGCGCTTGCAGGGGTTTATAGGGGAACAAACGCGTTTTAGCCATTGGCAGGGAGCAATCCCTAGCCACTCATTAAAATTGGAACGATACAGAGAAGATTAGCATGGCCCCTGCGCAAGGATGACACGCACAAATCGAGAAAGGATCGATACTTTTTGCTTTTTTTGGATGTCTGGACCCCGCGCGGCGCGTATAGAAGGTTTTTGGGGCATTTCAAAGTTTCGTGCGCAAACGCCGTCAAGGCGCCCACGGGGACGTTCTTTGATCAGTGCCAATCGCCCCTCGACGATCGTGGCGCCGTGGCTCCGAAAAAGGACCACTGAGAGGACGAAAATGTGCGCGCAACAGCGAGGCGCGCGCGACCCCCGGCGACGCGCATTCGCGGCACGATAGAGCGCGAGTTTGGCCGACGTGGGCGTGATCGGCTGGCCATGTCGCGGCGGCCGGCAGCCGGCGCGACGATGCTCGGCCTCCGCTTCGCCCTCGCGCTCGCGTTCGCGCTCCAGACGCGGGCGCAGGACTCGGTCAAGCCCTGCCCGCCGCCGTCCCCGACGCTGGCCTCCCGCGGCGGCGAGGGCACCTTCACGGTCACGTTCCAGAACGACATCGACGAAGAAATCAGCCTCTTCTGGATCGACTCGCACGGCAAAGAAGTCCCGCAGGGCACGATCCTGCCCCTGGCGGAGACGACGCGCGAGTCGTACGGCGGCCACGCGTTTCGCGTGCGCCAGATGGGCGGCGCGCGCGAGACGCTCGTGGAGACGGTCATGGAGGGCGCCAAGCGCAAGATCAAGATCCGCGTGGGCGCGTGCGGCGCGCTGGCCGCGATCCAGGCCCTGCCGCCCGCGAGCCCGCGCGCCGCGGAGTTCGAGGCGCTGCTCCACGACCTCGGCCGACCGTGCTCCGGCCCGAGCCGGGACTGGAGCTGCGTCCGCTACCTCCACGCCGATGATCTGCGGACCCGGGACCCGGAGGCCTACGGCATCCAGCCCAACGAGACGCACGCCCGGCGCTGGTACACGACCGTCGACCACACGTACGTCGACCAGATCAACCGCATCCCCAAGGTCACGGCCGGCCCGGGCTACGCGAAGATGTCCTTCACGCAGCCCATGCACGACGCCTTGACGGAGTGGTACGCGGCGCGCCGCCACGACAGCATGAAGCCCCACGGCGTCATCCCGGGCGGTTACACGAACAACGACCACGTGCTCATCGACAAGGTCAACCTCGACCACTTCCCGGAGACGCACGGCGCCGTGCTCCGCGAGATGCGCGAGATCCTCCAGTGGTGGACGGGGCTCCGCCTCAAGCACACGTCGACCTTCGGCGTCCGCGTCTACCGCCGCGGCAGCTCGCTCATCGACCACGTCGACCGCATGGACACGCACCTCGCGTCGGCGGTGATCCAGATCGACCAGCGCGTCGACGCCGACGGCGGCTGGCCCCTCGAGCTGCTCCTCCCGAACCGCACCGTCGCCGAGGTCTACACGCAGCCGGGCGAGATCATCCTCTACGAGGGCGCCTGGCTCCGCCACGGCCGGCCCATGCGCTTCAAGGGCGACGAGTTCGCCAACGTCTTCTCCCACTTCGCGCCGCCGGACTGGCACGGCGCCCACCGCAGCCCGTCGGAGTCGAGGGGGATGCACCACACGCGCACGCAGCCCGGCGGCGCGATCGACGGTCCATGCTACAAGACGCCTGCGGCGCTTGCCCTGCCGGGGGCTTGCCTCCGGCGGATTTGTTGTTTCGTTGAATCTGGGGGCCGGCGGTTTTCGACGGCGACTGGTCGAAGAGCCCTACTATTAGAGTTCCAAGACGATGTCCTTGTCGTCGCTGGGGGTTGCGCTTCGCGCCCTTCGGGCGACGACAGCCATTTAATTTTCGTACGGCGGGGGAACCCCCGCGCACAACTCACGCATATATATATGGACGGCTGCTGCGTGTTGACTTCATCAGCGACTCGATGAAGCACATCCGGATCCCTGACCGTCGACAGGCTTCGCCTGAAGCTCGCGATCTCGTCGACGCAGACGAACACCGGCGCCCCTCCCGCTTACCCGCCGCGGACCCGAATCCTACGCGGCGGCGGCGGCGGCCTTGGTCGCGGCGCGCTTGTGGACGAACATGCCGACGAGCTTGACCTGGTCGTCGCGGAGGTGGAGCTTGAGCTTGGGGACGAGCGCGTCGCCGAGGGCGACGTAGAGCTCGACGAGGGCGTCGACGGCGGCCTTGCGGACGTCGGCGGCGGGCGCGCCCGCGGCGCTGCTGAGCGGCGGGAGCGCCGAGGGCAGCGCGCCGCGGAGCGCGGCCGCGGGCGCGCGGCGCGCGCAGGCCGCGAGGACGCGGCAGAGCGGCGCGCGGGACCGCTGGAGGTCGAGGCGCGCGACGTCCCGGGGCGTCGCGCCCGCGGGCGGCGCCGCGTCCGCGAGGTCGGGCAGCGCGAGCGCGAGGACGCGCGCCGCGTCGCCGCGCGCGGCCGCGGCGTCGAGGACGCGCTCCGCGGCCCAGGCCAGCTCGAGGGGCACCTTGCCGTCGCGGCTCAGGGCCAACAACCGCGGCACGGCGGCGTCGAGGCAGAAGCGGAAGTCGCGCGGCCGCCGCCGCGCGAGCGTCCGGAGCGCGCCGAGCGACTCGTGCCGCGCAGCGAGGTCG
>NW_008705588.1:258994-266325 GCF_000186865.1 Aureococcus anophagefferens
GCTGGCGCCGCGTCGACGCGTCGAGCTGCTCCGCGGCCCGGTCCGCGCTCTCGCGAAACCCCGCGTGGCGCAGCGCGAGCCAGAGCTCGCGCGCGGCCTTGCGCACGGCGCCGTCGGCGTCGCGCGCGCGCGCGACGACGACGTCGCCCGCCGCGCCTAAAGCCGGCTCCGGCTCCCAGCCCCGGAGCGCGCGCGCGGCGAGGTCGCACGCCGCGCGGCGCGCGGGCGGCGCCTTCGCGGTCGCCGCGGCGTCGCAGAGGCGGTGGAAGAGGGACGCGTTGCCCCGGGGCGCCGCGCCGTCGACCAAAGCCTGCGACGCCTCGAGCGCGACCTTCTGCACGACCTTGGGCGCGCCGGAGCTCACGACGGCCAGAAGCGTGCTCGTCCACGCGTCGCAGAGCGGCTGCGTGCCCTCGGCGCCGAGCGCTTTGGCGAGGGCCGCGGCGCAGCGGCAGGCCGTGGCGGCGACGACGCTTCTCAAATCCCGCAGCTGCTTCGTGACGAGGTCCGCGACGCCCTCGCCCTTGAGCGACGCCGCGAGGGCCTTGCGGCCCTCGGCGCTCGTCGCGCCCTCGCCGAGGGCCTGCAGCTGCTTGAGGCCGTCGACGCGCAGCTCCCACTCGTCGCTCTTCAGGTTCGCGACGACGCCGCCGAGGGACGGCATGGTTTGCAGAGCCTCCGATTAAGTTCTATCGGTTGGGCCCATAGCTCTTTGAATTTCGCGTTGCTTCACCGTGCTGTAAACTTGCGGTTATTTTGCTAGCGCTAACTCCGCGTTATGGTGGTTCGAATAGGCCGGCAGCCCATGAGGATGTAGCAACGACCGCCGGCGCAAAGACGTAGCGCTCGCAGCACGGCGCGATGCCGCGCGACAACTTTGAGAACCTCGACGAGGAGATCATGCGCGTCATCTTCGACCTCTTCGACAGCGACGGCGGCGGGACCATCGGCCGCGAGGAGGTGCCGGAGATGATCCGGACGCTGCTCTTCGAGGTGCCCAGCGAGGAGCAGGTCGACCAGCTCATCGCGAAGTTCGACGACTCGGGCGACGGCGAGCTCGACTTCGAGGAGTTTAGCAACATGATGAAGATGTACGTGAGCCCGCTGGACCTGACGCTGCCCCCGGAGCCCGTCAACGAGCTCGGCCTGACCCTGCGCATGCGCAAGGACGGGTCCATCTGCATCATGGCCATCGACCCGGCGCTCTGCCCCGTGCTCCACCGCGCGGCCGTCGACGGCATCCTCCGGCCGGGCCACCCCATCGCGAAGATCGACAAGGAGCGGTACACGGACGTGCTCGAGGCCGCGGCCTACATCCGCGCGCGCATCAAGGAGCGGCCCGTGCTCATCACGCTCGCGGCGCCCGAGATCGGGTCGAACCTCGGCCACCACCTCACGATCGGCTGGTGGCAGAACTCCGCGCTCGCCGCCGCGGGCTTCTCCGAGTCGCGCGAGATCCGCGAGTCGCGGAACCGCGTCCGCCAGTCCGCGTCGAACACGCTCCTCTCGTCCTACTACCACGGCGCGCGCTACTGCGCCTACATATAAAGGGCGCTTACCGGAAGCCCGCGTTGCGCTTGCCGCCGCGCGTGGGCACGAGGCCGAAGGACGGGTCCAGGTACACGTCGGGCGACAGGCCCTTGATCTTCCAGAGCCGCGCGGAGCACTGCTCCATGTCGCCGCCGGCCTTGATGCCGACCTTCTTGCACGCGTTGCGCAGGTACTGGAGGTCGAAGCCCTGGACGGCGTAGACGTCCTCGAGGGAGTCGAGGCTCTCGAGCAGGCCGCCGTCGTCGAGCGTCGCCGGGTCCACGGCCTCCTTCTCGACCCACCGCTTCTTGCCCTTGGGGTACTTGACGTTCGAGTTGAGCACGCGGCCGTCGAACTCCTCGCCGTCGAGGCCGTCGGCGACGCCCGCGGCCTGTTCCGCGTTGAGCACCTTGACGAAGGCGTAGCCGCGCTCCTTGCCCGTCTCCTCGTCGCGCGGCACCGTGACCTTGAGCACCTCCGCGTCCAGGTAGCCGCCGTCGGGGCCGCGCAGCGACTTGACGTAGGCCTCCAACAGGTCCTCGTCCGTGCCGTAGCGCAGGTTGCCCACGAAGACGTCCGTCGCCGTGGCCGGGTACTGGTCGTCGCCCTGGGCGCGCAGCGCGCCGAGGCGGCGGCCGGAGAGCGCCGTCGGCGCGAACGCCGAAGCGGCGGCGAGGCACGCGAGCGCGCGCAGCGTTTGCTGGCGAGCGATAGGCATTGTGTGTTTGGTTTGCAGCGGTGTTTTTGCGAGAGTCGGCGCTTGTCGGCGTCGGCGCTGGTGGGCACGTCGGACCTTGAGCTGACGCGGCCGGAGTGGCAGGACTCGATCGGCTCGCCGGCCGCGCCGCGCTCGGGCATGGTCGAAGTTTTTTGCACGACTAGCCGCACGGCTGAGGGCTGAGGCGCAGCACGTTTGCGGGTAGAACGCAGCTCGCGTGAGGTGCAGCAGCAACAACGATGCCGCGGCCCGCGGTCTGCTCTTCCAAGGTGTCGAGCACGCCGCTGTCGACGACGGGCTCGCCCGCGCCCGCCGGCGAGCGCTACCTCGAGTACGCGGCCCACGGCGGTTTCAACAACCAGCGGCGCAACCTCTTCCACGCGCTGCTCATGGCGCACGCGCTCAACCGGACGCTGCTGCTGCCGCCCGCGCTGTCGCACCGCCTGTCGCCGCACTACGGCCAGTGCCCGTCGCACGTCGCGCCGCCGGACGCCACCCTAAAACGCTTCGAGGCCGCGGCGGCGCACCAGGAGGCCATCGCCGCGAAGCGCGAGCGGCGCAAGGCGCCCGGCCCGTTGGCGTCGGCGTCGCTGTCGCGGCTGCTCGACCTCTCGAACGTCACGGACCTCGTCCGCGTCGCCGACCTCGCGCGCCGCGACGCGTCTACGGCGTCGGCGACGGTCAAGTACGACTGCTCGAACACGATCTGGACCTTCCAATCGTTAACGCCGAAGCCGCTCAAGAAGGAGTGCCGCGCGCGCGACGGCTGGCGGTCCCGCGGCGGCTGCGCGTGCCGCGACGTCGGGAAGACGCTCAAAACGGACTTCCCGCTGCTCCGCGTGGGCTCGACGTTCAAGGGCTTCGACACGGACCCCGTGCGCTACCGGCCGGACGTGCTGCGCCTCCAGCGCGCGACGCTGACCTACGCGGCGCCCTTCCTCGCCGTGACGCGCGCGGCCGTGCGGAGCTTCGCGCCGGCTCTGGCGAAGCACAGCACCGGCGAGACCTACGACTACGCGGCGCTCCACCTCCGCGGCGGCGACGGCGAGTTCAAGCGCCGCTTCTCCCAGACCGTGGGCCGGGGCATGAAGGACCTGCTGGCCCAGTACGAGGCGGCGCGGAAGCGGCGCGCGGGGTCCCGCGCCGGAAACGACCAGACTTCACATCTGTCGAGCTCCGTCACATCGGAGTCGTGTTCGCCGATGTTTGGACGATTCGTTTGCTCTCAAGCACAGCCGAAGCTTTTTCGCATACTCTCACGTTGGAGTCGGGTTGAAGATTCGAGCACAGGTGGGCCCGCAGCACCTGCCGGTGACGCTCTACGTCGCGTCGGACGTGGCCTTCAAGAAGCACCGCGCGTTCCGCGACGGGCTCGGTGCGCTCGAGGCCGCCGCGCGGGCCCACGCGGGCGGCGGCGACCGGGGCGCGCCGGCCGTGCGCGTCGTCGCGCTCCGGGACGTCGTCAAGGACGCGTACGTCGCGCTCGCCGCCGCGACGCCGGGCCTCGAGGACGGCCGCGCGCTCGCCGCGCTGCCGGACGTCGAGATGCACCTGGACCTGCTCCTCTGCGCGCGCGCGCGCCTCGCCTTCGCGGGGACCGCCGGGTCGTCCGTGTCGTCGTCGATCCGCACGCTGCGGCGGTTCCTCCTCGACGACGACGCGCGCGCGGCCCGGGGTCGGTAAAAATTTACGGCGGGCGCGCGCGCCGCGAAAAAAGAAAAGGCGGCGCGCTCAGACGACCTTGCACTCGGTTCGGCGGACCATGATGCCGTGCTTGTCGTCGCAGGCGAAGTAGGAGACGCCCTTGATCGTGCCCGCGTTCTTGCCCTCGGGCTCGTCGAGCGCGATGCCGACCCACTCGCCCTTGGCGTAGTGGACCTCGCCGACGAACTTGACGACGCCGAGGTCGCCCCGGACGTCGACGCGGGACCCGACGTCGAGGGCGCGGTTCGCGTCGCGGTTCTCGTCCGGGCTCGCCGCGTGCGCGGCGCCCGCGGGCCGCGGCGCCGCGTCGGGCGCGTCGGGCGCGACCGTCGACGCGCGCGGCGCGCCCTTCTTCTTCTTCTTGCCCCCGCGCCGCGTCTTCGCGCCGACCTTGGGCCGCACGGACGGGGTCCCGCCGCCCCCGCGGGGCCCGCGGCCGCGCCGGCCGCCCGGCGCGCCGCCGAGGCCGCCCATCATCGCGAGCATCGCCTCTTCGTCCAACTCGCCGTCCGCGCCGCCCATCATCATCGCGGCCATCATGTCGTCCATGTCGCCGCCGCCCAGGCCGCCCATCATCGACATCATGTCGGCCATGTCCGGGTCCAGGCCGTCCAAATCGTCGCCGCCCATCATGCCCGCCATCATCGCCATCATCTCCGCGGGCGGCACGTCGCCGCCCGCGCCCATCATGCCCGCCATGCCCAGGCCGTCCTCGTCCTCCCACTCGTCGTCGGAGTCGAGGCTCACGGACCCGTCGACGAAGGCCTGGTGCATCATCTGGTCCAGGTCGCCCTGGCTCAGCGGCGCGCCGCCCTCGCCGCCGCCCATGCTCCCATGACGTTCTGCATCTGCTCGGCCATCTCGGGGCTCAGGTCCGCGCCGGCCATGGACTCGGCGACGCCGCCCATCATCATGGCCCGCGCGAGCTCCGGCGGCGGCGCGGGGATGCCGCTCATCTTGCACATGACCTTGAACTGGCGGTACATCTCCTCGTACATCGCCTCCATCTCCGCCCTCAGCTCCTCCTCGGTGATGCCCGTCTCCTCCTCGATGTAGTTCGGGTCCGTGAGGCACTTGTAGGCCTCGGCGATCTTCTGGAACTTCTCCGTCGCTTTCGGGTCGTCGGGGTTCTTGTCCGGGTGGTTCTTCAGGGCGAGCTTGCGGTACTTCTTCTTGATGGCCTCGTCGTCGTCGCCCGGCGCGACGCTCAGGAGCGCGCGCGCCTCGTCCTTGCTGACGCCCATGGTTCGCGGCGCGGCGCGGCGGGTCGCGGGCGCGACGCTGCGGAGCGCTGGGCGGCGGCGGGCAGCGTCGATTCGAGCTGTGGCGGCGCAGCCGTCTCTGCGGCAGCGCGTTAGCGAGCCGGTTACGTGTTCGGCTCGCCCCGCTGCGCCCGGCGCCGCGGCTCAGGACTCCGTCGGACCCGGAGGCTACTTCGGAGGCTCGCACGTCCGCATGAAGGCAATTGGGGGTTATGGGATCGGGGGAAGCGAAGCGACTAAGGGAAGCGTGTGGTGTGGTGCGCCCGAGGGCGCGGGTGGCGTGTGGTTTCGGGCGGCGTCGGCGCGCGCGTGTCATCGCTTCGGAAGGAGGCGGGTCGCGTCCGTGGACCCGCGAGGTGCGGCTTGGGAGTGTGCGCGGAGCTTGGGCCCGCGGCGAGCCCGGGGGCCCGGTGCGCCTACCAGGCCGAGTTGTCCCGCTCGACGGGCGGCGCGCGCGAGCCGCCGGAGGCCGCGTTGCCGGATCGCATCTGGAAGCCGCCGCCGCCGCCGGACGACGTCCGGCCGCCGCCGCGGACGTCCTTGCCGCCGTAGCCGCCGCCGCCGCCGCCGCCGCCGCGGGCCCGCGAGCCGCCGAAGCCCGCCGAGTACTGGCACATGTTCTCCATCCACGAGGGCACGTCCTGCCCGTTCTCGACGAGCAGGTCGATGAGCTCGCGGACGATGTTCCGGTTCTTGTCGCAGAGGAAGGACATGGCGTAGCCCGTGTTCCCCGCGCGGCCCGTGCGGCCGATGCGGTGCACGTAGTCGGAGACGGCCCGGGGCAGGTCGAAGTTGACGACGTGGAGCACGTTGGGGATGTCGAGGCCGCGCGCCGCGACGTCCGTGCCGACGAGGATGGGCGTGCGGCCGCTCTTGAACTCGCGGAGCGCGAGCTCGCGGTCGCGCTGCGTCTTGTCGCCGTGGATGGAAGACGCCGGGAAGCCCTCGCGGCAGAGCGTGTCCTCGAGGTAGTCCGCGTCGCGCTTCGTCTCGACGAAGATGAGCGTGAGGCCGCTCTCCTCGAGGGACGAGATGTAGCGCATCAACGCGTCGGGCTTGTCGCGGCCGTCGACGAACTGGAAGCGCTGGGTCACGTCCTTGCAGGCCGAGCCCACGCGGCCGACGGTGAGGAAGATGTAGTTGTCGAGGAAGTCGCCCGCGAGGATCTGCATCTCGCGGGGGAACGTCGCGGAGAACATGAAGGTCTGGCGCGCGCCCGTCTGGGGCATGTCCTCCTGGCAGACGATGCGCCGGATCTGGGGCTCGAAGCCCATGTCGAGCATGCGGTCCGCCTCGTCGAGCACGAGGAAGCGGCACGCGGAGAGCGTCACGCGGCCGCGCTCGAGGAAGTCGACGAGGCGGCCCGGCGTCGCGAGCAAGAGGTCGCAGCCCCGCTCGAGCTCCTGGAGCTGGCCCCGCGTCTCCGCGCCGCCGTAGCAGACCACGGGCCGCACGCCCGTGCAGTAGCAGAACTTGCGCGCCTCGTCGAAGATCTGCGACACGAGCTCGCGCGTCGGCGCGAGGATGAGGCCGTTGGGCCGCGCGCGCTGGCGCCGCGAGTTGCCCCGCTGCTCGTTGGGGTCCGCCGGCGCCGCGCCGTCGCGGAGGAGCGCCACGAGGACGGGGAAGAGGAAGCCGCCCGTCTTGCCGGAGCCCGTCTGCGCGCAGGCCATCATGTCGCGGCCCGCGAGGCCCATGGGCAGCGAGTACTTCTGCACGGGCGTCGGCCGCGTGTAGTGGCAGAGCTGGAGGTTGTCGCAGAGGCGCTTGCCGAGGATCTCCGTGGGGAACTCCTCGAAGGGCTCGGGGCAGTCCTCGCCGGACATCTCGACGGGGATCTTGTCGTAGTTGTTGAAGTTGATGCCCGTGCCCTGCGTGTTCTCCTTGGGCGGGAAGATCTCGCGCTCCAGGCGCTCCGACGGGCGCATGTCGCCGTGGAAGCCCAGCTCGTTCTTCTGCGCGTAGCCGCCGCCGCCGCCGAACGACCGGCCGCCGCCGCCGTAGCCGCCGCCGCCGCCGTAGCCGCCGCCGCCGCCGTAGCCGCCGCCGCCGCCACCGTAGCCGCCGCCGCCGCCGCCGTCGTCGTTGTTCCTGCGGGCGGGGGGGGGGGGGGTTTC
>NW_008705588.1:266488-345828 GCF_000186865.1 Aureococcus anophagefferens
CGACGTCGTCGGCGCGTCGCGGGGTCGTGTACGCTGCGCTGTCACGGGTTATTTTAAAGCTGTTCACACTGTCGTCGCCAAGACGCCTCTCCCTGATTGTTGCGCGACGTCGCCTCCCAGGAGGGCACCATCGACCCTGAAGTCCAACGCCGGCGCGATACGGTGCAGCCCGCGTGCCGCCGTGCCGCCCCTCAGCGTTACGACGCCGGCCGCGCCGCCATGGAGGACAGCCTGGGCGACGACGAGGAGGAGGAGGTCGAGAAGATCGACCCGGCGACGCTCGCCCCGGACCTGTACAGCTCGTGCAAGGCCGGCCAGGCCGACTCGGCGCGCGAGCTGCTCGACGTCTTCGTGCCGCCGTTCCACACGGAGGGCGAGACGGGCTGGACGTGCCTGCACTGGGCCGCGCGCCACGGGCTCGTGGAGACGGTGGAGCGCCTCATCCGCGTGAACGCCGCGGAGCCGTACCTCGCGGCCAGGGCCGCGCGCGACGCGCCGCCGGCGGAGCCGCCGCGGCTCCCGCCATCGGCCGACGGCGGCGAGGAGGGCGAGGCGAAGTCAGGGCGACGGGCCCGGCGAGGGCGAGGAGGTCGAGCCGCCCAAGCCCGGCACGGTGAACGTCGTGCCCGGCGACCGGCTCCTGCGGAACACGCCGCTCCACTGGGCGTCGTTCCACGGCCACCTCCGCGTCGCGCGGCTCCTCCTCCAGGCGGGCTACACGAACGACGACGTCGACGAGGTCGGCAACACGCCCCTGCACCTCGCGGCGGCGGGGGGCCACGCGGCCGTCGTCCGCGCGCTGCTCAACGACGGCTCCGACGGCGCGCGGCGCAACGACTTCAGCAACGCGCCCGCGGAGGTGACGACGTCCGAGGAGGTGCGCGCGCTGCTGGCGAAGCACGCGGCGTCCCTGGCGAAGACGGCGGCGGAGCGCCTGGCCATGCGCGGCGCGAACCTGTCGCGGTACCGCGACGTCGCCGCGGAGCTCGCGGCGGCCATCGAGTCCAAGGAGGCGGACGGCGCGGACGCGGAGGTGCTCCAGCAGCAGAGCGCGCGGCTCCGGGCCGCCGTCGCCGCGGCGGAGGCCGAGGCCGTCGCCGAGCCCCTCGTGGCCCGGGGCCGCCGCGCGCTCGCGCGGCTCGAGACGCACATCGTGCTCAAGGAGCAGGTCGGCGCGGTCAAGGCCGCGGCGCCCGTCATCAGCCAGGCGGCCTACACGCGCCTCGTGAACAAGCTCAAGCGCCTCGCGCGCGAGGCGCTCGCGCTCCGCGAGGAGGAGAAGGCCATCGCCGCGGCCGCGGGCGACCGCCTCGCGGCCGAGGACTGCGGCGCGTCGCCGTCGCTTTTAGCGGAGGCCGAGGGCCTGGCGCTGCGGTCCAACGCGGAGTACTGGCTCCACAGCTCCTGCGCGCCGCTCGACGCGCTGCCGTGCGCGGACGCGTCCTGCCAGCGGCCCATGGAGCGCCTCGAGAAGGCCATCGCCGAGGCCGACGCGCACCGCGCGGAGAAGAACCTCGTGAGCCACGCGCGCGCGCTGTTGAGCCGCTTCACGGCGGAGCTCGAGCTCCGCCGGTCCATGGACGCGGTGCCGCAGGTCAAGCTGCCCGTCCCGGACCCGGAGCCGGACTACTGGGCCGAGGAGGACCAGGGCACCATCGAGGAGACGCCCGAGTACCCGCTGCCGCCGGAGAGCGGCGTCTACATCTGGCACCCGTCCGCGAATCTGACGAAGCTCCGCGGCGCGTCGATGCGCCTCGAGAAGGCGCTCGCGCGCGCGACGCAGTGCACGGCCTACCCGGACCTCGTCAACGCGGGCAACGTCAAGCACAAGGCCGTCTCCGAGGAGCTCAAGCAGCTCGAGCGCAAGGACGAGGAGGACAAGGAGACGGCCATCGCCGCCGCGGAGAAGGCCGCGAAGAAGCTCAAGAAGAAGAAGAAGAAGAAGTGAGCGCCGTCTCGCGCGCGCCCGGGGGAGCCTCGTTACACGGCCCCGCTTCCGAGCTGCGCGCGTGGCCATGGGGGGGGGCTCCGGGACGCGCCCCGCACCCTCTGTCCGAGCCGGCCCGCCGGGGCGGCGGCATGCCTTTTGTCCGAACCTTTGGAGCACATGATGCCGCAGATCAGGCTGCCCGGCACGGCCTAGAGGAGGCTGCCCCGCGGTGCCATGTTCTCCTTCCCGTCGCGCCGCACCATGGCGCCGGGCACGAACACGAAGGCCGGCGGCGCCGTCGTCGCCGTCGGCGCGCTCGTGCTCTTCCCGCTCGAGGACGCGGTGCTCGCCATGAACTGCTTCTGGTTCGGCGCGGCCGTGCGGTTCTTCCTGCTGCGGCCCGGCTGGGCCATGGACCGCATGACGGCGCCGAGCGAGCACCGCCTCTACTCGACGCTCGTCGCGACGCTGCGGGGCCTCGGCGCGATGAACTCGGCGCCGCTCCTGCTGAGCGCGCTCGCGCTGCTGGGCCGCCGCGACGGCCTCTTCGCCGGCGCCGCGGAGACGCGCGCCATCTTCGCCGTGCTCGGCGTCGCGCACCTCGGCCAGGTCGTCGTCAACGTGCCCGGCTTCGCGCTCCGCTACGCGGGCGCGCGGCGCGCGCTCCGCGACGCGCTCCGCCTGCGGCCGGGGCTGCTGCCGCCCCACGTCGCGCGCTTCGCGGAGACGCCGCCCTGGCCCACGCCCGACGACGAGATGCTCACCGTGTTCTGCGTCGACGGCGTCCTGGCCGCGCTGAACTTCGCGTGCATCGTCGACGTCGACGGGTAACTTTACTCGCTCTCCAGCGTCGCGCCCGCGGGCGCGGCGTCGACCCAGATCGTCAGCGCCCGGCGGTCCTTGGCCGCGGGCCGGACCTCGTGCCAGACCTTGCGCGAGTCGAAGGCGACGACGCGGCCGAGCTTCGGCGTGACGTCGCGCGCGCCGTTCTGGAACGCCTTCGAGTGGACGCGGAGGCAGCCGCCGTCGTCGATGGGGTCCCAGCCGTCGTCGTTGACGTAGAGCAGCAGCGTGATGCGCCGCCGGTCGAGCACGGACCCCGCGACGGCCGCGGCCGCTTCCGCGTCGCCGCCGTACGCGTCCTTGTGGAGGTGGTACGTCGCGTCGGGCGTGTAGGCCGCGATCATCGCCGGCGGCGCGCGGACGTCCAGCGGCTCGCTGCGTCGCAGCGCGTCGCCGACGGCCTCGCCGACGGTCCGCAGCACCAGAAGCGCCTTCCGCAGGCCGTTCTCGCAGCTTTCCGGGATCGCGTCGTCGAAGGGCAGCGTCTCCGAGAACTGGCGCGGCGCGCACGCGTGCCGCGCGGCCCGCAGGCAGCCGCAGGCGCGCCGCTCCTCGATCTCGAGCATGGCCGCGCG
Source organism: Aureococcus anophagefferens (assembly GCF_000186865.1). Classification (NCBI taxonomy): domain Eukaryota; class Pelagophyceae; order Pelagomonadales; family Pelagomonadaceae; genus Aureococcus; species Aureococcus anophagefferens. The sequence goes on from NW_008705588.1 coordinate 269,837, forward strand.
CCACGCGGCGTCGCGGAGCTTCCACCGGCAGTCGACGACGACGACGCCGCCCGCCGCGAGCGTCGCGGCGAGCTCCGCCGGCGGCGGCACGGCGTCGCGCACGCTCGCGGCGATGGCGACGCGGTGCGCGAAGGGGAAGGTCGCGAGGGCGCGGTCCGGCGCGCCCGCGCGCTTCCGCCGGTACGCCTCCGCCGTCGCGTCCGCGAGGCACCGCCGCCGCGACGACAGCGCCTGGACCTCGAAGGCGTCCGCGTAGGGCCGCGCGCCGAGGGCCGTCGCCCGCTCGGCGTAGGCCCGCGCGCGGGGGCCGAGGTGGGCGCAGGGCTCGCGCGCGACGAGCGCCTCGTAGACCTCGCGGTTCGCGGCCGCCGCGCCCTTCAAGCTCAGGCTCTCGTCCTCGAGGTCCGCGGCGGCCATCGTGTCCTCGATGGTCGCGTAGGACTCCTTCGCGTCGCCGTCCAAAATCGCGGCGAAGCGCCGCGACAGCGCCTCGTCGCACTTCCGCGCGGACCGCTCCGCGGCCGTCTCCGCGTCCGCGGTGCCGTCCTCCGACCGCTGCTTCGCGGCGACCTGGGCCTCCTTGGCCGCGCAGCCCGCGTGGCAGGTCACGCGCCGGGCGCCGGCCGCGTCGCCCATCGCCGCGAGCCGGTCCGCGTCGCGGAGCGCGCGCTTGAGGTCCCACTGGCCCGCGAACGCGGAGCCGCGCGCGACCAAAGCTCTTTTGGCCAGATCGCTGCCGGCGTCGGCGAGCGCGAAGGCGTAGCCCGCGTCCTCGACGGCCCGGCCCTGGCGCCCGCAGGCGACGTGGTGGAAGCTCCGCGCGACGAGCGCCTTCGCCGCGGCGACGCGCGACTCGGCGCCCGGGAAGCAGCCGTCGCCCGACCTCCGCTCCTCCGCGCCGCGGTCCGCGAGGAACGTCCAGGGGCTGTCGAGCTGGCCGCCGCGCCGCGGGCCGCAGCCGAGGCACCCCTCGAGCATGGCGTCGCCGCGCCAGTCCATGGTCGGCGGGCCCCAGGGGTTCTTATCTTCGACGCCTTTGCCCCACGTTAACGCGCAGAGCGCGACGGTGCAGTAGTCGCAGCCGCGCTCGAAGTCGCCGACGTCCGCGGCGAGCTCGCCGTCCTCGACGCAGCGCTCCGCGAAGGCGACGTCTCTGGAACGAGCGGACACGTCTTGCTGGGCTGCCATAGTCGCCTTTCGTGTTCACCGGCGGCACCGTCGGCATGATGAACTTTGCGGTACGCGGTCGATTGAACTCGGACTCGAGTTTTTCAGCCGTGCGAGGTGGTCGTCGCGGCAACCACCCCTGTTGCAGCCGCGTCGCGCATGATCGTGAGGACCGCAGCCATGGGAGCGCCTGGCAAAATGCTCCCCGCCCTCCTGCGCCACGCGCCCGTGCGCGGGCGCGCGACCATGGCGCTGTCTCCGGCCCTGGAGGCCGGGGGCAAGTACCTCGCGGCGCTGGTCCCCCTGCGCGGCGGCGCGTCGGAGGGCGGCCCCATCGGCAAGTTCTTCCTCGGCGACGAGAACGTCGTCGCCTTCAAGGTCGGCCTCGCCTTCGCGCTCTGCGCCTTCAACGCGCTCTGCTGGGGCGCGCCGCTGCGCTACAAGCGGTTCACGGGGAACCCGAAGAAGCTTAGCATCGCGTCGACGTTCAGCGGCGGCGTCTTCCTCGCGCTGGCCTTCGGCCACATGATGCCCGAGGCGGCGAGCGCCTTCGGCGCCGGGGGCGCGCGGCCCGCGTGCCTCTGGACGCTCGCGGGCTACCTGCTCATCTGGTCCGTCGAGCGGTGGTCCGCGCCGGCGCACGCGCCGCCGGACTTTGGGCACAACGCCGTGCCGGCGCCCGGGGGCGAGGGCGAGGCCAAGGCCCACGGCGGGTCCGCGGCCATGCTCCTGGGCGCGCTCTCCGTGCACTCGATGCTCGAGACGATGGCGCTCGCCGTCGCGCGGACGAAGACGGCGGCGCTGTTGCTCAGCGCGTCCATCGCGCTGCACCAGCCGGCGGAGTCGCTGGCGCTGGTCGTCGCGCTGTTGCGCAGCGGCATGCCCTCGCGGCGGTTGCTCCGGCTCCTCCTCACGTTCACGGCCATGGGGCCGATCGGCGCGGGCCTCGGCCTCGGCCTCCAGCGCGCGTTCGGCGGCGCGATCGGCGGCGCGCTCGACGGCGCCCTCATCGCCCTCACGGCGGGCACCTTCGTCTACGTCGGGGCCACGGAGGTCATCCCCGAGGAGTTCGAGGGCGAGGCCGCCTCGAAGGCGAAGGTCCTCGCGCTCGTCGCGGGCGTCTGCACGATCCTCGGCCTCGCCCACTTCGCCGAGGTCCTCGAGGCGAGCATCTAGGCGGCCTCGCGCGCCGTGCTCCTCCCGCTCCTCCCCGCGCGCCCGCTCCACTAAGCACCACGTCGCTCGCGAGGGTGTGTGACGCGCGCCGCGGCGCCGGCCGCGCCTACTTGACGTACTTGGACTGGGGGATGGGGTCGACCTTGATGCCGGAGTACTTGCCGAACTGGTGGTAGTTGGGGATGCGCGTGAGGCCCTTCTCCTCGAGGGACTTCTGGTAGTACTTGTAGCCCATGTTGCGCCGCGCGTCGTAGGCCTTCTTGATGCGGTGCTTGTCGAGCCAGCCCTGGATGTCGTTGAAGTACTCGGAGCCCTCGAAGGGGCCGGGCTCCTGGAGGTCGTCCCAGGTCTCGAGATCCTTGACGGCCTTGGTCGAGATCCAGCCGGCGACGGGCTTGTCGATGTAGAGGCGGATGGGCGTCGTCTCCCACGACTTCGGGTCCACGGGGACGACGAACTCGCCCGTCGCGCAGACGACGGTCTTGCAGGCGACCTCGCCGACGACGGGCGACTTGAGGTCCGGGCCCTCGCGGACCGTCGCGACCTTGGTGAAGACCTTGTAGAAGTGCCACTGGTGGTAGCGGTGCGGCGCGAGCTGCGACGTCCAGCCGGGGACGACGTAGCCGCCCATGGGCCGGTCCTTGAGCTCGTTCTCGAGCACGTCGCCGCGGAGCTCGGCCTCCTCGTCGAAGAGGGGCGGGCCCAACACGTAGTCGGGGAAGACCTGGGTGAAGACGTCGCGGCCCTTGACGCGCTTCCAGTACTGCCAGCACCGCGGCCGCGCCTGCATGTTGCGCCGCGTGAACTTGCACCACCAGCAGCGCGCGAGGAGGCACGTCCACAAAATGTCGCAGACCGTGTAGGACGCCTCGTCGGGGCCGCACATCCACGAGTCCCACATGTTCGCGCACTCGTTCGTCTCCATGACGCCCTCGAGCGCGTCGAACGCGCCGTAGAAGTGCATCATGTGCTCGTTGAAGAGCTCGTCGCTGTACTTCATGTCGTGGAGCGTCTTGCGCTTCTGGTTGATCAAAGCGGCCATGGCGGCCTTGAGCTCCGGGTCCGCGCACTTCTCGACGGCGGCCGTCAATTTTTTTATCCCGTCGAAGATGTGCTGCGTGATCTTGAGCATGGACCCCTCCTTGCTCCAGCCGCAGACCTCGACGCGGTAGAGCAGCGTGTAGGAGACGACGTCCATCTCGTAGTGCTCGTCCATGAGCTCGTCGTAGCGCTTGAGCATGTACGACTCCGGCGGGGGCTTCAGGGGCACGCGGCCGATGGGCAGCTCCTGGATCCACTCGATGATCTTGCGCGGCTCGCTGACGACCGTGCCCCCGCAGACCAGGGTCGGCAGCGTCGCCTTGGGGTTGAGCTTGAGGTACCACTCCTCGAGGTTCTCGAGCTTCTCCTCGTCGACGGGCTTCGACGTGTACTTGACGCCCTTCTCGATGAGCAGCATGCGCGCGCACTGGCTGTGGTAGTCCAGCGGCGACTCGTAGAGGATGATCTCCCCGCCCTCGAACTCGACGAGGGCCGCCATGCTCGGCGGCGCAGTGGACTCGGCGGCCTTTCCGATCGATGCCTCGATGGTCGAAGCGGGGCAACCCGTGCAACATTAGCTGCCGCATCCTTTAAAAACGAAGGCAGGATTGCCGCAAGCTTGCGAGACGTCGACGAGCTCTTGCGCGAGCTCTTGTCGTCCACCATGACGACGCAGCGAGCCGTGCGCGGCAGCGACCTGACGCTCCACGTGCTCGGCGAGCACTACGAGGTCGTGCGCCTCGGGCCCGGCGCGGCGATCCCGGCGGACCTCTTCTCCTCGAACCCGTCGTCGAGCCTCGTGTCCATCACGCGCACGGCCGACGAGCTGTCGATCATCCGGCCGCGCGGCGCGCGGCGCATCGACGGCGAAAAGCTCGAGGCGGGCTGGCGCGCGCTCAAGGTCCAGGGCCCGCTGCCCTTCCACCTCGTCGGCGTGCTGAGCCACCTGTCCGCGACGCTGGCCGCGGCCGGCGTGTCCATCTTCGTCAACAGCACCTACGACACGGACTACGTCATGGTCAAGGACGACAAGCTCCACGCGGCCGTCGACGCTTTGAAGGCCGGCGGCTCGACGGTCCACGGCTTCAAGGCCAAGAAACCCAAAAAGGCGTCGCTCGAGGACGCGTTCGCGAACGCGGGCCAGGCGCCCCCCGAGAAGAAGGTCAAGGACAAGAAGAAGAAGGAGCGCAAGGCCGCGGCGCCGCTCGACAACGACGCGGCGGCGCTGAACGACTGCTTCGCGTCGTACGTGCCCGCGGCCGAGCCCGTCGCGGCGCCGCCGGACGACGACTCGGACTCGTCGTCCGACGACGGCCTCGCCGCGTCCTTCCGCGCCGCGACGACGGAGAAGCGGCCGAGCGGCCTCGCCGCGGACCTCAAGGCCGAGTTCGCGTCCCTCGTCGACACGGACGCGATCGTCGCTCCCGAGCCGCCGCGGAAGCTCAGCCTCGCGCCGCCGCCCGCGCGCTACCCGGGCGCGGCCCTCGTCAACCGCCCGCCGGCCAAGTCGACCATGACCGGTGACCCGGTCATGGTCGACAACCGCTTCACGCAGTCGTCGACGAAGCTCGCCGCGGGCTTCGGCGTCTGCGGCAACGCGCCCCTCGGCGACGTGCCGGCGGCGCGGCCCCAGATCGCGCCGGCGAGGCCGCCCCAGACCGCGTCCGTGGGCGAGGCCTTCGGCTCCGCGATCGACGGCTGGTCGAACGCGCCGCGGCCGCCGACGAGCCCCGGCGGCGGGTTCCCCGGCGGGCTCTAGCTGTTTTTGTACGCCGCTCATTTAACGTTTGATATTCGCGTAACTCCTGTTTTTATTTGCATCCTGCGCCTCGCCGAGGCGGACGATGAGGTCGTGCATGGTGGAGGTACTACGGTCGGTCGTGGAGCCTTCGAGGCCTCGCCGCCGTCGGTCGGTGGCCGACGGTCTGTCGTGTCTCTCGTGTTCGCCGTGTCGCTCGCTTTTTCCCGGAATCTGCCAGAGCTTGTCTCGTCGCAAGCACCCACAAGGAGATCTCGACTCCACAAAGCAAGCGTTCGCGCACCGCCCACACTCACAGCTAGCGTTCACGAACACGGCAGCTCACGCAATGAACGCTTCGCATTCGCAACTGCTCGCAACCGTTTGCGCCGCCATCGCGTTCGCACGCCTCCTAACCTTCGAGAATGCCGCCGACCTCAAGTTTTTCGGCGGCGTGCCGTTCGCCCTCGATTTCTGGCACGCCGTGCGCGGCGCGCCGCCGCCGACGCTCTTGAAGCTCCCGTGCGACCAGATGGACCGCGCGCTCGACGCGAATCAGCCGATACTGTTCGAGGGTTGCATTCCGGACGGCGTGGGACTGACGGACCAGATCAGAGTGAGACTGCGTTACGGGTATCCTAGGCGTATCCTGGCTCCTCTGCTCCCCCGCCGCGGCCGGAAAGGCGGAGCGGGGACTGCGAAGCCAGGCCGGGGAATGAGAATGTGCACGCCGCAGCGTGCAGGGAGGCGGGCGGGCGCCACGGCACCGCGCCGGACGATGGTCGTGCCCGAGGCGTTGTCCGTCGGTCGCATGACGGCGCCCGTCGTGACGCATTTCTTCCACGCGGGACGGACGGCCGTCTACTACCTCCACGCACACATGGACCGGTTCCTCAGCTTCTGCCTCCAGGAGGAGAAGCGGTGGACGCTCGTCGCGCCGCGGCACTTCAAGCACTTCCAGCACCGCTGGTCGGGCAGCGCGGAGATGATGCTCCGGGAGACGACGCCGGCGCCGCGCCCCGAGGTCACGCAGCGCCGGGGCGACGTGTTGTTTGTCCCGCCGTGGTGGATCCACGAGACGCGCGTCGCGCCCGGCACCAAGAACTTCGGCATGAACATCCACTGGATGTCCCAGGGGCAGGTCCTCGGTTGGGCAGCGCGTCTGCATCACTTCCTCGGCAACCCCTTTTGGTTCTTCGGGACTCATGAGGCGCAAGCGTCGCCGAGCGGCCCGCGCCGCGGTCCGCCGGCGGCCGCCGCCGCGGCGCTCGCGGCGACTTCGCTCGCCTCCGCTAAGAAAGCCGCGTAGAATCGGGGGAACCTGGCACTGGTTCGCGATGGTCAGGCGCCCATTTGAGACGAGGCCCGGGCGCGGCCCGGGCGGCGCGCCGACGCATGGCCGACGCCTCCGCGAGTCCTTCCGCACCCGACGGCGCCGACCCCCGGCGAGACGATTGCCACTGGAAGGTCGTCTCCGTCGCATGCGATGAGAGGCAGTCGTAGTACGTCGCGTGCGCCTGGGCAAATGGCGCGCGCGCTGCTGCTGCTCTTCTGCGTCGCACGTTACACCGTCGCCGTCACGCCGACAGCAGAGCTCACGTTCGCCACCACGACGCTCGGCGCCGCCCCTGCATCCTTTGGCGTCGCGCTACCGACGAGCAAGGGCAGCGCCCTGCGCCTCACGCTGCGCTGGGCCGGCGGCCTCGCCGACGGCTGCGCGCCCGAGGTGGACAAGTGGAGCGACGTCGCGAGCGTCGCGCACGACGGCTTCGGCCTGCTCGCGGCCCGGAGCCCGAACTGCACGTTCGTCGACCGCGCGGCGGCCGCCGCCAAGGCGGGCGTGCGCGCGCTCGTCGTCTACAACACGGTCGAGGGCATCTACCGGAACCGGTCGTACGCCGAGGACAAGTACGACTACGACTGCGGCAACGGGCGCGGCGCGGTGGACGCGTCGTCCTACGCGTCGAACGACGCGTACAAGGAGGACCGGCTCGCGGGCTTCCCCGGGTCGTCCTGCGCGACGGGCTCGTCCTGCGAGAGCGGCCGCTGCCTCTTGACGGGCAACGGCGGCGAGGTCTGCTGCGCCTGGGACACCTACATGACCATGGCCGGCGACGCGGCGGAGACCGTCGGCGCGGTCTCCGCCGTGTTCGTCACGATGCGCGACGCCGACAAGCTCCGCGGCAACGCGAACCTCGCGACGCCGGCGCCGAACGCCGTCGCGGCGACGCTCTGGGACGACGGCCAGGAGAGCCTCGTGTCCTGGAGCTCCGTGTTGATTTGGTTGTTGGGCGTCTGCACGTGCGCGTACGCCGCGTGGGCGTCGGGCGACGACATCCGGCGGCGCGCGAAGCGCGGGTCGGACCCGGCGGCGAGCGTGGCCATCGACGGCGGCGACGACGACGACGCGCCGGAGTTCGAGCTGACGCCGGCCCACGCCGTGGGGTTCATCTGCGTCGCGTCGGGCGCGTTGTTGGTGCTCTTCTACGTGGACATGTACTTCGTGGTCATCTGCGCCTTCGCGCTGTCGTCGGCGTCGTCGACGACGGCCGTGCTCTGGCGGCCGCTCCTGGGTCGGATCCGCTCCTGCGCGCGGCGCGAGCTCTTCGAGAGCCGCCATTTCGGCGCCGTGTCGCTCCTCGACGTCGCGTCGGCGGGCCTGGGCGTCTCCTGCTCGCTCTGGTGGCTCGCGGCGCGGCGCGCGTCCTACGCCTGGGTGCTCCAGGACACGTTCGGCATGTGCCTCTGCGTGCTCTTCCTCAACGTGATCAAGCTCAACAGTCTGAGGGTCGCGGCGATGCTGCTATCCATGGCGTTCTGCTACGACATCTTCTTCGTCTTCCTGAGCCCCTACTTCTTCGAGGAGTCGATCATGGTCAAGGTGGCCACGGGCAAGGGGCCGTCGAAGGACGCGGACTATTGCGAGAAGTACCCGGCCGACGACGACTGCCAGTCGACGCAGCTGCCCATGCTGCTCATGCTGCCGCGCTTCGGCGAGGTGGGGGGCGGCTACACCATGCTCGGCCTCGGCGACATCGTCCTGCCGGGCCTGCTCGTGTCCTTCGCGGCGCGCTACGACGCCGCGGCCGCGGCCGCGCACGGCACGCGGCTGCCCAAGTACTTTTTGCTCATGGTCGCGGGCTACGCGGCGGGCCTGGCCATGGCGAACGTCGCCGTCGCCGTCTTCCAGCTCGGCCAGCCGGCCCTGCTCTACCTCGTCCCCTGCACGCTCGGCGTCTTCCTCCTCTACGCGCGGTCCGAGGGCACGCTCCCCATGTTCTGGCGCGGGCCGCCGGCGCTCAACGGCGGGCCGCCGCCGAAGAGCGACGGCCGCCAGCTCGGCAACCTCCCCTACCAGAACGAGGACGAGGCGCTCCTCAAGATCTCCATCTAGGGGACGCCCCTTTTTTCGGCGCGGTTTTTAACGCGCGCGCCTAGAAGATCTTGGCGAGGCGCCACTCGACGTCGTCCAAATCCGTCGTGAGGAAGCGCCACGTCGACAGCTGGCGCTTCTCGACGACGACCGTCTGCCCCGCGGCCTCGACGCTCATGCGCTCGTTGCTCTCGAAGAGCACGTCGAACTCGCAGGACACGAAGGGCGCCTCGACGGCGCCGTGCTCGTCGCCCCGCGCGGCGCGGAGCTCCGTGAGCTCCTCGCCCATGGAGACGAGCATCTTCGACCGCGCCTCGTCCGTCTCGAGGTCGTGCAATAGGTCGTCGTAGCCCCGGAGCGCGTGCTCGAGGTCGCGCTCGCGCTCCGTGGCGAAGGTGTCGCAGACGGCGGCGCGCAGGGACCGCCGCGCGAGCGCGGACTCCTCGAGCGTGTAGGTCATGGCCCGGTCCGCGCCGTGGAGCTCCTCGGCCGTCGCCGAGAGCACGCGCGCCATCTGAGGCGTGCACGTCCGCTCGAGCAGGCCGAGGTCGCGCGTCGTCGACCGCCGGTACACGAGCGCGTTGAGCGTCTCGTAGGCGTGCGCCGCGCCCTCGACGAACTCGCCGAGGCCGCTCGCCGTCGCCAGCTCGGCCTCGTCGAGCGGCGGCATGGTGCACTGCAGCGCCAGCGCCATGCGCGGCACGGCCCAGACCAGGGAGGCGTCGCAGGCGCCGCTCTCGAGGAGCGTCTCGTAGAGCCTCGACGCGTGGGTGACCTGCGCGAAGATGCGCTGCATGGCGCGCGGCTGGAGCTGCCGGCAGGCCGGCGGCGGTGGTGGTCGGCAAGGAAGCTGAGGCAACATCGATTCAGTTTAGGTTCAACTACATGTCTTTTGCGCGCTTCTCGAGCCTCTGCCCTTGGTCATGGGCGTCGTCGCGCCTCTGCCCTTGGTCATGGGCGTCGTCGCGCCTCTGCCCTTGGTCATGGGCGTCGTCGCGGCGGCTGCGCGGGTGCTCGTGAAGCTCTTCCCAAGGCTGCGCTACCCGCCTCGCGGGAGCATCGCGTGGTTGGTGATGATCGCGGAGAGCGGCAGCGACGAGGAGCAGGTGGACGCCGCGTGTGCGCTGGCCAACGTCGCGTACCTCGACGACGCCAGCGAGGTCGCCAAGGCGGGCGGCATCGCGCCGCTCGTCCAGCTCGTGCAGGGTGGCAGCGACGAAGCCAAGATGTACGCCGCGTGGGCGCTGAAGGAACTCTGCCACTACGAGGACAACCGCGGCCCCGTCGGCGCGGCCGGCGGCATCGCGCCGCTCGTCTCGCTCTGCAAGCGCGGCATCGACTTCTCGCCGAGCACGGAGCTCGCGGTATGCTTGCTCGGTTCCGTCTCCCAGCAGGCCGCCGCCGACGCGCCCGAGGAGGAGGAGCCGGCGCCCGCGCCCGCGACGGCCGGCCGCGGTCGGAAGCGCAAGTACGCCAAGAGCGGGGGGCGCGACTTCGGCAAGGTCCTCGCCACGCAGGCGCTGTGGAACCTCGCGTGGGCCAACGACGACAACAAGATGCGGATCGCAGAGGCCATCGGCCTCCATGGCGTCGTCGAGTTCGCCCAGACGGGCAGCGTGTCCCTCGAGTCTGGCTTGCTCGTTTGCGGTGCCAGCTTGGCCGTCAAGCGCAAAGCCTGGCAATTGCTGATCCGGAAGTGCCTCCGCGGCGTAGTCCCCGAGGACATCGAGCTCGTCATTGCTGCCTTCGCCCTCTGATGTCCATGGTCTTTCGGGAGTCGTAAAGGACACTTAGCTCCTGATGGTCGCGAGGTTGCCCTGGCGGGACCGGCCGACGCGGCCCGATTTGTCGGTGGCGCGCCCTTGTCCGGGGCCCGATTGTCCGGGGCCGACGCGGGTCGTGGCGCCGACGGGGCGCGATTGTCCGGGGCCGACGCGGGTCGTGGCGCCGACGGGGCGCCCTTGTCTGACGCGGGTCGTGGCGCCGACGGGGCGCGATTGTCCGCCGGAGGCGACGCGGATCGTGGCGCCGACGGCGAATTTTCCGACGTTGTTGGAGACGGTCTTCGGCGTCGACGAGCGCTGGCCCATGCGGCCGCCGGAGCCCGGCGGCGTGCGCGCGGAGCCGTACGCGCCGGGCGGCGTGCGCACGGTGCCCGCGGGCGAGGTGCCCCGGGGCGTCCCGCCGGGCGAGCCCGAGAGGCCCCGGCTCGTCGCCCCGGGCGAGCCGAAGGCGCCGCGGCCCGTCGCCGCGGCCCGGGGCGACGGCGCCGCGCCGCGGCTCGACGGGCCGCGGGGCGACGGCGCCGCGCCGCGGCTCGACGGGCCGCGGGGCGACCCCGGCGCCGCGGGCCGCTTCTCGCTCGCGTTGCCCCGGGCCTTCATCTGGTTCGAGTTGGGCCGCGAGCCGGGCCGCGGCGCGCCTCGGACGGGCGTCGTCGCGCGGCTCGCGGCCGGCGACTGCTTGCGGCTGTTGGGCGTCTGCGCGCGCGACCCGGCGCGCGACTCCGACGGCGACGGCCGGTTCGAGCCCGACGCGACGGGCGTCGTCTCGATCATGCGCCGCAAACCCCGCGTGAGCGTGCCCATGCCCGCGCGGCCCAGGTGGTCCGCCTCGGAGAACGTGCCCCGGTGCAGGTTCGGGATCGCCGCGTGCACCGAGTCGCGGTGCGCGGGCTCCTCGGGCGCTTTGCGCGCGGACGCCTTGGCGGGCCGCGGCGGCCTCGTCTCCGGCGCGCCGCCGCGCGAGCCCGGCCGCGAGCCCGGGCGGCTCGACGGCGCCGTCGACGGCGCGCCGTCGTCGGCCGCGGGCGCGGGCGCCGCGGCCTCGAGCTCCCGCGCGGTGACGTAGTCCTCCATGCGGCGGCCGGAGACCTTGGGCTTGCGCACGGGCGCGACGGCGTGGAGCAGGGACGGGGGCCGCTTCGCCGGCGCGGGCTTGTCCGGCGGCGCCGCGGCCGGGTTCATCTTCGCGCCGAGGAGGTTCGCCATCGGATTCAGCGACGCGAGGACGTCCTCCATGCGCCGCGCCTTTGGCGCCTCCGCCGACGTCGGCGTCTCCGACGACGGCGGCCGCGTCGCCGCCTCCCCGGCGGGCGGCGTCGCCGTCCGCGGGCGCGACGACGGCGGCCGCGACGGGCCCGGCGACGGCGACGGCGTCGGCGACGGCCTCGGGTCCGGCGCGGGCGCGTCCGCGGGCGGCGTCGCGCCGTCCCAGGAGTCGGGCACGCCCCCGGCCGCCGCGGAGAAGCGCAGCTCCTTCTTGCCCGCGGCCGTGATCTCCACGGTCATGACGACGTTCGACAGCGGCGCCTCCGCGGACTCCATGAACCCCGCGGCCGCGCCCTCGGCCTCCAATCGCGCCGCGGCCTCGGCCGCGTCGAGCTCCTCGTCCAGCGCGAAGAGCTCGCTCAGGTCCTCCATGGCGTAGGGGTGGTAGGAAAAGCGGTGCTCCCGCCGCTTCTGCTCCAGCAGCGCCTCGCGCTGCTCCTCGGTCCGCCCGACATGGATTGGGGGCTCGTCGGACGAGTGGTCCACGTCGCCGCGCGCGACGCGGCCCTGTGTGCGGTGCGACGCGAGCTTGCCGCCCGCGCCGCCCACGCCCTCGCCGGGGACGACGAGGCAGAAGACGTCGAGGCCGAACCATTGGTTGTCCGCGAGCCACGCGTCGACGGGGCCGACGACGGGCAGGTGACCCGCGAGCTTCGCCGCGGCCGTGTTCCGCAGCGCGTAGCAGTGCATGCCCAGCGTGTACTCCGGCCGGAAACAGCAGTTGCCCGTGCCCTCGGCGTAGCGCCGCTGGCCGTAGTCGTGGAAGCCGAGGTAGACGACGTCACACCGCGCGTGCCAGAGCCGCGGCCAGAGCCTGGGCAGGAAAAGGGTGATTCAACGTCGCTTCAACGTGAGTGTTTCGCGCGCGCGCGTTCCGGAAAAAGCGTCTACGCTTCGAGACCGTTCCGAGAGATGATCGCTCGTCCAAAAGTCAGCCAAAACGAGTGGAAAACGGCCGAGATATGAGCCTTTGAAGTTGGGAATTTCGCTCTCTTTTGCTGCCCTGGCCAGAGCCTCGCGATCTGGAACGCGAAGCGCGGGTGGAGCTTCACGTCGTCCTCGCAGATGAGGTGCCAGGAGTCCTTGGTGCCCCGCGGAGCGATGCGGCGCCAGATGGACGCGTGGCTCAGAGCGCAGCCCTGCTCGCCGAACGACGCGAAGCGGCAGCCGGGCTCGACGGACGGCTCGCGGTCCGCCAAATTCGACGCGTCCCAGAGCGGCTCGAACATGCCGTTGAGGAAGGACCCGCCCCGGTGGAGCTGGAAGCCGTCGAAGGCCTCGACGACGTCGACGGCGACGCCGTCGCCGAGCGCCTTCGGCGCGTCCTCGAGGAAGGCCTCGAGGCGGTCCGTGCGCCGCTTGAGATTGATGAGGCTCACGCCCGACGTGAATAAAGTCGTCGCGTCCCAGGGCACCTTCTCGCGCGGCGCCGCGCCCTGGGGCGCCGCGCCCTTGGGCGCCGCGCCCTTGGGCGTCGGCCGCGGGCCCCGCGCCGGCTTCCGCCGCGGCGGCCGCGGCGGCGCGGGCCTGTCCGCGAAGTCCGCCGCCGCGGCGTCGAAGGTCAGCACCGACGGCCGCTCGCTGATCATCAGCGACGTCCGCTCCGTGCAGGCGCTGAAGCGCGACGGCGACAGGCTCTCGGCCAGGCTCTTCTGCGGCAGCGCGAAGGGCTCCGGCTCGGGCTCCGGCTCGGGCTCCGGCGGCTCGGCGATGACGACCTTGACGGGACTGCGCTCCGCCATGGCGTCCAGCGTGCCCATGCCGAGGCCCAGCGGCTCCGCCATGCTGGGCTTCCTAGTACGGAGAGCACATCGTGATCATGAAACGCTCGGGTAAATGTGTGGTTCAACATGATCAATTCGCAAAATGGCTTGTGGTGAAAGGCCGAGCCCTAGCTGCTGATGCCCGTCACGTTCCAGCCGCTGTCGGCCTGGCGGCCCGGCCGCGCCGTCGTCCACGTCAAAGGCTTCGCCGATCGGCTCGACTATTCCAATGCCGCCGTCGCGGCGTGCGCCGATGCGCTGCTCGCAGCCCTGCGAGACCGCGCGGCGCAGCACGCGCAGCTCGCCGTCGCCTTCGACGGCGACGACCTCGCGGCCGGGAGCTTCACCGACGTCGTGCGGCGCGCGCACGAGGAGCTCGGGCTGCCGCTCGTCGCCTTCAAGTACGAGCGCGAGCGCGCCGCCTTCGAGCGGTCCTGGCGGGACCGGCCCGTCGAGTGCTTCCTCGCGCCGGAGCCGCCGGACGGGTTCGACGGATGCCGCTACGCGCGCCTGGGCCTCGCCGCGCTCGAGGCGACGGGCGCGGCCGAGGCGCTGTGCCTCGGCGGCGGACCCGTCGCCGCGCGGGAGCTCCGAGGCTCGGACGCGCTGCCGCCGCCCGCGCGGACCTTCGTCCTCTTTCCCGCGACGCGGCCCGGAGCGTCGGGCGGCGTCGAAGCGAGCGCGCTCCTCGAGCACCGCGCCTCGCCGCGCCTCGTCGTCGTCGACGCGGCCGCGCCGCCGCCGCCGCCGCCGCCGCTCCGACTCTCGAGCGCGGACGCCGTCGTCAAGCTCTCGCGCCTCGCCGGCGCGGGCCTCGGCCTCTTCGCGGCGCGCCGCTTCGCCGTCGGCGAGGTGCTGCTCGACTACGGCGGCGACGTCCTCGGCACGAAGGACGCGATGCGTTTGGGCGACAAGTCGTACCTCATGCGCCTCGGCGGCGACGTCTACGTCGACGCGCGGCGCCGCGACGACGTCCAGGCGCGCTACATCAACGACGCGCGCGACAAGCGCGTCCACAACGTCGCGTTCCGCAAGCTCCCGGACCTCCGGAAGGCCGAGGTCGTCGTCTCGCGGCCCGTGGACGCCGGCGACGAGTTCTACGCGTCCTACGGCACCTTCTACTGGCTCTCCCTCGACATGCGCGGCGAGGTCTCGGCGCGCCTGCCCGAGGACCAGGTCCGCGCGCTCGTCGCCAAGGAGGCCGCGTTCTGGGACGGCGCGCCGCCGAGGCCGCCGGAGCCGCCGGAGGCGGAGGGGGGGGGCGCTTAGTTTTGCTTCTACTCTAGCGTGGATGGTGTGGGTCGTTTTGTGATGACTTAGGCAGCTAAAGCGACTCGGAAAAGCGACGGTTCCAGAAGCCCAGGATGTGCGCGAAGACCTCCTTTGGCAGCGGCGTCGCAGCTGCGACGCGCCGGGCGCGCGTTCGCGCCTTGCCGGCGTTCGGGATCGGCGCGGCGCCGAAGAGTCGCAGGAAGTGCGGCGGAGCCCTCGCGCGGCCCGCGAGGCAAAGATAGCGCAGCGCGAGGAGCGCCGCGACAGGTTCGCGGACGTAACGCGTCCACGATCCGGCCGCTCGCACTCCCTGAGGAATTTGATCAAGTAGTAGTTTTCCCATGCAGGTTGGGCTTCATATCGGTGACGCGCGACGTCGAGCGCATCCACACCATCAGAAGTACGCAGATCGAGCGACGCCCCGTGTCGGAGCAGAGCGACAATGCAATCAGGCGGACCTTCAGCGACGGCACAAATGAGCGGTGTAATCCCTCCTGTTTTTACACAATCCACGTGCGCGCCGTGCGCGACGAGGAGGTCGATGTACATGCTCTGCTTCGTGGCGACAATATGCAAAGGCAGCGCCCACTCCTCATTCCCGGCGTTTGGGTCTGCGCCATGATCCTCAATCAGGCTTCGAACCATCTCCATTTTTACTTCATCACTCGTCTCATCCGAGAACAACGCGCAGGCCAAGACTGGGACAACTCCTAATCGGTCGTTCACGTCGACGGTCCCTGAAGCCAATGCGGCTTCCACACCTCGAAGGTCTCCATCATACACCCTGCGGAAGAATTCGGAAGTTGAAACCATGCTCGTCGACTGCACGGTGCGGGCGAACACACCGGCAATGCACCGTCTCTGCGCGTGAGCGACAAACGCGTCTCTGGCGACTGCGGGCGTGTACCTCGAGCACCACGCGACCACGACGATCACGACGTCATCAAGACTTCATCACTGCAATGTGCCAACCTTGGAGCGATAGAGTATGGCCTGGGATGGAGTGAGACGCTGCCCGAAACGCTGCGACATGTAGTGAGATGGCGCCGCTCAGAATAATCTAGTCCTTATATCACCTCCCCCCTTGCCAGCGCGCCAAACATCCGCTCGAGTTCCGAAATATCCTTCGCGTACGACGTGGCCACGAGCGTCGCGACGTCGTCGAGGTCCCGCGCCGTCTCGCGCGCGCAGTCGACGACCCGCGGCGACGCGTCCACCCCCTGGACCCAGTACTCCGCGCCGTACGTCGTGAGGAACTCGTCGCCTGAATGCGAATCACGTCAGAGTTTCCAGAAGGTGGTTGATTTGCGCGCTGCTCGTCGCCCGCGCTCACGTCCCGCGTCGTCGCGTACGCCAGCAGCGGCGCGGGACCCACGGGGACCAGCGCGCAGTTTTTCCGCGCCCGCGACGCCTCGTAGTAGCTCACCGCCGAGGCCTCGTCGCCCGCGGCGGCCGAGGCGCCGTCGTTGACGAGCGACGCCGTCCAGCCCGTCGGGTTCGGCCTCAGCGGGTTGACGTCGATGAAATACGGCGTGGATACGTCGTCGGCCGCGCCAAAGAGGCTCCGGCCGCCGACGACGTACTGCTTGTAGGCCGCCGAGGCGTCTGGCGCGCGGCCGTCGAAGAAAGGCTCGTCGGTCGCCTGCGCGGGAGCAAACCCTCGACACGCGTCGAGGAGGACTACATCACAATTGACGCGCGTCGAGAGGACTACGTCACAGCGTCAATTGAATGCACACACCGTCCGCCACGTCCGCCAAAAACGCCGAGTCGCCGGTGGGAAAGTGGTTGTCGCGGCCGACGGCGTGCACCGCATAGAAAGCGACCAGCGTCGCGGCGGGCACGTCCGTCGCGGCGAACAGGCCCGTCCCGGCGCCCGCGATCGAGGAGGGCCTGGCTTCCGCGAGCGCCGGCAGTCCCTTCATGCGCTCGAAGGCCGGGTGCGCGAGGAACGCGGGCTGCTGCACCGCGCGCAGCACGTCCAGAGTCAGCGCAACCGCGTCGCCCGCGGCCGCGCGCGCGGCCGCGTCCGCGTCTTCCTTGGACCCGCCGCGGGGCGCTTTCTTTTTGCGCTTCGCGCCGTTCGGATTCTTCAACTCCGCCAAGCGCTTCTTGGCTGCGAGAGGTGTGAGTGAGCTCTGTGTGCTGCAGCGCAGGAATGCACTTGCTGCAGCGCACAGCAGCAAGCATGAATGCGACGGCATGGCCCCGGGGCGCCGCAAGAATTAGTTCGACTTACGGCGCCGACGACGACGGCGTCAAGAATTGGTTCGACGACGGCGCCGACGACGCGGCGTCGAGGAGATGTCGAGGGCGTCCCCTTCAACTACATCAACAACTAATTCATCTTACAGCTGTAGCCTCAAGGACGCCGGCAGCCGTGAAGCATGTGGGTTCCACCCATGCTGCGCGCAGCGTTGGTCGCTCACCTTAGCCTCAGAGACGCGGGCAGCCTTCGAAGCATGTGAGTTCCACCCATGCTGCGCGCAGCGTTGATCGCCATCGCTGCGATGCGCGCGCGCGCGTCAAACAACTACACCTTCGTCTGGTACCATCCGCACAAGTGCGGCACGAGCTTCGCGCTCACGCTCCTGCGCTTCGACTGCCCGAACCTGCCGGACGACGCAGCGCTGGACACGACCGCGAGCACGGCGGCGACGCAGCCGCGGCCGTCGAAGCTCATCGGCGACTTCAAGGCCAAGTACGACTGCGACGCGCGCCTCAACGGCGAGCACACGCGCGTCGGCCGCGAGCGGCGGTCGCGCGACGGGAGCGAGCAGCTCGAGTGGAGCTGGGTCCAGCGCAGCGTCGAGCGACGGGAGTGTTTTTTTGCGTGGATGTCGCCTGAAGATGTGAAGAAATCCGACCCCGTCGCACTTGGTAGGTCCAGCGCAAAGGCTTGTTCGTCACCATCCTGCGCGACCCGCGGGAGCGCATCTTATCCCACCTCGCGCTCGTGATGCAGCACCGCGTCCGCCGCCGGCGGCCGCCGAGCTCGGACCTCTCGAAGCTCGCGGGCGAGAAGTCCGTCTACGTCCGCGGCCTCACTGCGGACCTCGCCGCCGCGGACGCGGGCACCGCCGCGGCGCGCCTCGAGGAGGGATTCCAGTTCGTCGGCATACTCTCACACTGGGCCGCGTCGATCTGCCTCTTCCACGCGCTCTTTCCCGGCGTCGCGTGCCTCGACGACGGAGTTCGCCAACAGCCGGCCCGGCCCGGCGGGCCACGATCGCCTCGCCTACCTCAACGACGCCGGCTGGAACATCTCGCTGACCGACCCGTTCTGGACCGCCGACTTTCCCGACCTCGCCGTCTACGACGCGGCCGTCCGCTGGTTCGACGCGCGACGGCGGGGCGACGACGAGTGCCGGACCATCTGCCCGCCGCGCTTCTTCGGGTCATCATGATGATAAATTTACTTCGCGACGAAGTCCGCGGCCTCGAACTCCGGCGGCGCGGGCGCGAGGTCCGATGCTGGGCAGGTGCCGATGGCCCCCCGGTCGTCGTGGAAGACGACCTCGACGTCTCCGTGGCCGTGCTCGCAGAGGAAGGCGCGGCCCGCGGCGAAAGGCGCGTGGGCCACGCCCAGCTGGTCCACGAGCGCGAGCGCCGCCGGAGCCGCGTCGCGGTCCGCGACGGCCGTCGCGAGCTGGCCGACGGGGTCGAGCGTGCAGCCGTACTCGAGGGCCTTGAACTGGCGCGCCGTCGCGACGCTCCCGTCGCAAAAGACGACCGCCGCGCCGTAGCGCACGGGGTGCAGGTCGTCGCGGCCGTCGCCCTTCGCCGCTCCGAGCGCGGCGTCGTAGGCCCGCCGCGCCGGGCCGCCCGTCGGCACCTCGAGCGTGCGCGACAGGGCCCACTCCTTCTGCTCCCGCGCGTTGAGCCGCGCGTAGGGCGACGCGCGCGGAAGCAGCTCCGCGAGGCTCGTCTCGATCCTCACGCGGAGGCCCGGCGACGCCGTGACGACGCGCGTGGCCGGCTCGCAGAAGGGCGACGAGTACATGAACTCGCGGCAGAGCAAACCCGGCGTGATGGGCCGCGACGCGTCGCAGACGATGTAGACGCAGGCGACCTCCGTCGGCGCCCGCGACCGCGCGGCGACGAGCTGGAGCGCCCCGAAGGCGGTGCGCTCCGCGCAGACGCTGTTGCGCAGCGTGTGCGCCTCGATGTTCGTGCCCACGACGTGGCCCCCGCCGACGAGCGTCACGACGGCGACGACGCGGAACGACGACTGCGACGGCGGCGGCAGCGACGCCCGGATGCGATTGGCCAGCGCCAGCCAGGCGTCGTCGGAGTCGTACCAGCGCAGGAACCGCGCCAGCGCGTAGGTCGCCGCCGCGCCGGCCGCGGCCGCCGCGGCGACGCGCAGGCGCTGCGTCGACATGCGACGAGTTCAAGACGCCGCGGCGTGCGCGCAGAGCTTCATGCTCTCCGAGAAATGCAACTGAAAGGAAAGCAACGACGTTGCCCCCACACCTTACCGCACAATTTAACCACGGGTCACCGCTCCTCGTCCTTGACCTCCTCGCCGCCTTCGCTGTCGTCGTCGCTGTCGTCGTCGCCCTCGACGGGGATGTCGAAGAGGCCCGAGGACCCCTGGTTCGTGAGCGGCGGCGGCTTCCGCCGGGGCGCGTCGGGCGAGCCCTCGATGGCCTCGAGCTTCGTCGAGTCCTCGCCGAGGGGCCGGAGCTTCGCGAGGCCGCCGCCGAGGCCGGACTGGAGCTTGTGGTACTGGAGGGCCGCGTTGGGGGGCTTGGAGGCCCGGATCGACTCCTTGACGTGGAGCGACGCCTTGACCGAGGGTTTCACGTCGAGCTTGCCCATGGTCCGCTCCAGGTTCAGCGCCTGGCGGATGAGGCCCTCGATGCTGTTGAGCTTGTGCTTGAAGTCGTCGAGCTGCTTCTCCGTCTTCTCCTGGTAGTGCGCGAGGTCGTGGTGGATCTCCGCGATTTCGGACGCGATGTGGTCGTTCGAGCTCAGCGTGGACGCGGCCGCGAGGTTGCCCTGCATCTTCGCGCGCTTCTTCGCGACGGCGGCGGCCATCTTCTTGCGCGCCATGGAGCCCTGGCGCACGGTGATGGACTGGCGCGTCGACACGTTGTCGACCTGGTTCGCCGCCTTGTTGCTCACGCTGACGTTCGCGTTGAAGAAGAGGCGGTCGAAGGTCGACGTGGCCCGCGAGCCCTGCTGGGACGCCTCCCGCGCCTCCCGCGCCATGCGGACCAGCTGCGACTTGACCGTGTAGAAGGCCGACGCGACCTTGGCGGCCTTGAGCTCGTTCGGGAAGTACTCGAGGATCTGGTAGAGGCCCGCCGCGGACAGGCACAGCACCTCGATGTAGGTCAGCGCGCAGGCGCACGTCGAGTCCGCCAAATCTAAATTCTCCAGCACAAAGTCCTCGCCCCAGACCGTGCCCCGGCTGAAGGGGATGCCGTGGCGCGCGGCGATGCCGCGCCGGAGCACGAAGAGCGTGTGCGCGATGTCGACGACCTCGAGGGGCGCGAAGGTCATGGTGCCGAGGCGCTGGGAGATCTCGACGATGCAGGCCGCCGACGCCTTGCGCAGGTACCAGACGCGGTGGAGCCACATGGCGTTGTTCGCGGCCGCGGCCTCGCCCCGGAGCGCGAACGACATCATGCCCTCGAGCTTGCGGTAGTTGTGGATGCGGAGCTGGTTCCGCGACTGGCGGAAGAAGGTGCGGCAGCGCCGCCGCAGGGACGACGGGTAGCCCCGGTCCTCCATCATGATGTTGAGCTCGTCCATGGACTGGCGGAACTGACTCCCGTAGACGTCGACCGTGGACAGGATCGAGCAGAACGTGCCGATGATGTAGGCCCACAGGATGCCGCCGGCGACGATGAAGACGATGCCGACGACCATTTCCAAACTGTTCGCCGGCGTGAGGTCCCCGTAGCCGACGCCCGTGATCGTGTAGAGCACGAAGTAGAACGCCGCGATGTACGCGTCCGCCATGGAATTCTTCCCGAAGTGGCGCTTCCCGTACTTGTCCTTCTTCGTCTCCGACAGCGCGTCGAGCCAGGTCCACTTGGACGACGACCGCGCCGTCGCGCAGATGCCCCAGAGGCAGGCCATCCAGTGCGCGACGAGCAGGAACATGCCCGCGAGCTTCATGATCGTCAGGTGCGCGTAGGAGATGGAGATCATCGACTCCCAGCGCGTGAGGATGCGCGACGCCCGCAGCACCCGCGCGAGCTTGAGCAGCCGCAGCAGCCGGATCAGGCGGATCGTGCGCAGCGACGACAGCCAGGACCCGCCCTGCGCGTAGAGCTGGAGCACGTCGATGGGCACGGAGCTCAGCACGTCGATGATGAACCAGGACTGCACGTAGCGCTTCGCGATCTGCTTGCGGCTGCGGATGAGCATGTTGCCCCGGTGCTCGTCGAGGTAGGCGAGGTCGAACTGGACGAAGATGTCCATAACGAAGACCGCGTCGATGACGCGGTTGCTCCAGAAGAGGCCCGTGCCCGGCCGCACCTCCGCGCCCCCGAAGCCCACCTCCACGGGCGTCACGATCGACGTGTAGAGCAGGCAGAAGACCGTGAGGCCGTCCCAGGAGCGCATGGTCGCGCTCGTCGGGTCGAGCGCGCTCGACGCGTCGCTCCGGAGCCGCGCGCGCATGGCCTCGATCTCCTCGCCGAGCTTCGCGTCGAAGCCCTCGCGCACGCCGTTGATCGTCTTCGGGGCCGGGCGCTCGTCCTCGACCTTGTAGGACTTCTTGCCGCGCTTGGCGGCGCGGCGGCCCTTCATGCGCTGCGTCTTGCCGAGCTTGAGGCTCAGCTTGTCCTTGATCGTGTTCCGCTCCTCGTCCGTGAACCAGAGGCTCCGCCAGTTGCGCGTCTTCTCCCTCGGCTTCCCCATGGCCGCGTTCAGGGAAGAAGCCGCTCAGGACGGCGGACGATCTCCCAACATATGGAGTATATATGTTTGGGGCAGCGCCGGGCCAAAGCCGGTTTCATGATATTTGCAGTTATATATGTTTGGGGCTGCAGCCGGGCCCGCCGGGGGTCGATGCCTTTACTCGAGGTCGCCGCGGATGGGGAAGAGGCGGACGCTCGTGGCGCCCGTCGGCGAGTGCTCCTCGGCGTGGGCGCCGCCCCCGCTCGCCGGCACGGCGCCGAAGAGGAAGGCGACGCCGCCGTGGGGCGCGTGGCGCGTCCCCAGGACCATCTCCCGGGGCGCGAGGAAGAGGAAGGCCGACGCCCGCTTCGACGCCGGGCCCTCGGGCCAGGGCCCGTCCTCGAGCGGTCTCCAGCGGCCGCGGAGCGCCGCCGCGGCGTTCGCCGGCATCTCCGCGGGCTCCCCGAACGTGAGCTGCGCGTCGTGCTGCTTCGCGGCGTCGTCGTGCCGCTCGAAGCTCGCGACGGACAGGACGTCGCCCTGGAGCCCGAGCCAGGCGAGGCCGCCCCGCGCCAGGGGACCCGCGCCGCCGCGCGCGTCGACGTACGCGAAGAAGACGGCGCCGTCGGGGCAGCCCGTCGCGCGGCGGCTCTCCGGCGAGAGCGCCAAAACGTGCGGCGCGCTGCCCCGCGCCTCCTCGCCGCCGGCCAGGCGCAGCACGAGCCGCCCGGCGCCGTCGAGGCGCGCCTCCGTTGGCGCGTCGACCCAGGGCGCGACGCCCACGGGTCCCAGGCGCTCGGGGAACCGCGCGAAGGGGTCCGCGGGTTCCACGGTGTGCGCGAAGCGCCGCCGCAGCGCCGCGAAGTCGCCCGAGTTGTCGACGGCCTCCACCGCGTCCAGGGACGGCGGCGCGCCGTCGACCTCGTTCGACATGCGCGCCAGGAAGTCGACGTGGGGCGTCAGCAGCCGCAGCGACGCGTCCGGCGCCGCCAACGAGTCGAGGAAGAGCGCCTCCGGGATCGCGCGGCCCGTGCGCTCCGCGCGCGCCTTCGCCCGCCGCCGCGCCGTCGCCTCGGAGCAGGTCACGTAGAAGATCGCGAGGCGATAGTGCGGATACCGCTCGCGCCTGCGGCGAGGGATGCTCGGGCCGGCGTCTCTCGCGCGATTCCCCCGGGACGCCGGCGCGCGCAGGTCCGCCATGACCTGCGCGTAGTAGGGGCCGTCGCGGAGGCTGCCGTCGACCCAGACGTGCTGCGACTGCTGCATGGCGACGTCCTGCGTGAGCTCCGCGAGGAGGCCCGACTCGCGGTGGCAGCGCGTGCCCGCGGACCGCGGGTCGCGCGCGACGTAGCCGGGCCACTCGGGCATGAGCTGCTTGAAGAGGTCCGGGTCCACGTGGACGATGTTCTCCAACGGAAAAAAGCCGTGCTCGCTGAGCCAGGAGAGCGCGTGGCCCTTGCCCGCGCCCATGGGCCCGCAGGTGAAGACGACCCAGGGCCGCCGCTGCGGCTCGGTGCGCACGGCGATGGACTCGACGATGCCGTTCTGCCACTTTTCGCGCGCCGCGGCGTAGTGGCCGTGGTAGCCCGCGTCGACGAGCGCGCGCGCGGCGGCGACGGCCGGCGACGCGTCGACGGCCGGCGCGGCGTCGGCCCGGTAGTTGTCGCGCGTGGACCCGTCGTAGTCGTAGCCCGCCGGCACGGCGAACGCGTTCGCGTCGCCGTCGCGGTCGCAGCGGTCGTCGACGTAGGCGGCGACGATGCGCCGCAGCAGGCGCCGCCGCCGCACGGCGCGCTCGAAGGCCGCGAAGCTCACGGCGCCCGTCCGCTGGAGGTCGACCTGGCGCCAGACGCGCCGGCACTCCGCGGGCGACAGGTTGAGGCGGAGCACGGCGGCGAGGGCGACGAACTCGCGCTCCGTGATGGAGTCGCCGCCCTCGGCGATGGCGTCGAAGACGTGCCGCAGCTCCGCGTGCGCGTCGGACGCGCCGAGGCCGGGCGAGGGTTCGCGGAGCGAGTCGGCGACGCGGCTCGCCATGCGCTCGCACAGACTCGCGCGCACGGACGCCTCGGACTCGCGCGCGTCGACGGCGTCGTCGGCGTCGTCCGCCGCGCCCATGGTCGACAGGCGCCGCAGCGCGCGCTGCGCGCCGGACATGGGCGACTCCTGCCGCGGGCCGCCGAAGACCTCGCGGCCCTCGTCGTCGCCGAAGGCCGGCGCTTGCGTCTTCATGCGCCGGAAGGACCGCGCCTTCTCGAGCCGGATCGGCGGCGGCGGCCGCGGCGGCGGGTCCGCGAAGAAGACGCCCATGCTCTCGATGCCAGGGCTGCCCAGACTCCGACAGATAACTTTCTTGAAGTTAAGGTGCTCTTCAAGCTTCGATCGCCTGTGGCAGCTCTCGACGCGCGCGCGCCGCAACGCACGAGCGCCGCAACGCACCATGGTCTACGTGAGCGGCGATGGCACGATCTACCGCGCGCGGTCGCCCCGGTCGCGCTGGCGCTGGAAGGAGACGGGCGACCGCATCGCGTCGACGGTGCAGTGGCAGCTCCACTCCCTGCTCGCCGTCCTCGTGATCGCCATCGCCGCCGCCATGTGCTCCGTGCCGACGGTCCAGGACTTGAGGGAGCACCGCGTGCGCGAGGACGGCCTCTGGTTCGCGCCGGCGATCGACAAGCACCGGTCGCTCGGCGTCTGCGCCGTCGCCGAGGTCGCCGTGGGCGGGAAGCCCACCTGGCACGTCGGCGCCTATGGGGCCTGGGTCGCGCTCCGCGGCGGCGCGCTGCTCCGGGGCGCGGCCGCCGACGACGCGACGCTGCTCGTCGCGCTCATCGTCGCGGGCTTCGCGCTCCACGCGCTCGGCCTGCCGTCGCGGGGCTGGCTCCGGCGCCACTGCGCGGCGAGCGCGGCGAACGCGCGGAGCGGCCGCGTCTGGTGCCTCGTCCTCGCGGCGCTGGCCCACGAGGACGCGCTGCACCTGAGCATGAACGGCCTGGCGCTCGGCCGCGCGGCGCCGCGGCTCGCGGAGCGGCTCGGGGACCGGTCGCTCTTCTGGGCGTTCGTCGGCGCCGCCGCGGCCGCGAGCTCGGTCGCGTCCATCGTCCTCAACGCGCTCCTCCGCGGCTACTCGGAGACGCGCGGCGCGTCGGGCGTCCTCTTCGCCATGCTCGCCTTCGAGGCCGCGCGCGCGCCGCACGCGACGACCGCATTCTACGGCGTCCCGGGGCTGGAGATGCCCGCGTCGACGGCGATGCTCTGCTCCCTCGCGCTCGACGCGCTGGTCCGACGACGGAGCGGCGTCGACTTCGCCGCGCACCTCGGCGGCGCGGCCTTCGGCGCGGCGTTCTACCAGTGGCGGGTTGGACGGTGCGCCGCGGGCGCCGGGCTTTTCTCCCCCTGGCGGTGCTAACTAGACGTGCTGTAGGAGCGAGTTCCGCCGCCGCGGCGGGTCCTTGGACGGGAGCCGGACCGTCGGCGGCTTGCGGTACTTGTCGCGGAGCGCCGCGGGCATGGGCGTGGGCTCGCGCTCGAGGTCCGGCGGCGCGGACTGGTCCGACGCGTCGTCGGATTGCGCGGGCCGCTGGACCATGGACGCGCGCGGGTTCCGCACGAGGAAGGCCGGCGTCGACGTGGACCGCTGGAGCATGGACGTGCGCTGGAGCACGGACGCGCGCGCGGGCCGGTCCGCCGTGGACAGCGTCGGCCGCTGGATGAGCGACCGGCGGCTCCGGTTCGTGAGCGTCGCGCGGCGCGCCTGCTCGGCGACGCGCTCGTCGTTGCCCGCGCGCGCGTAGGACCGCCGCGCCTCCTGGATCTCCGTGAGGCCCTTCTCGCGGATCGTGAGCCGCTGCGTCTTGCGCCGCTCCGACATCTTCTGTGCGCGCTCGAGCATGTCGAGGACGTCGTCGAGGTGCCGCGCGCCCTGGGACTTGGCGATGTCGAGGAAGTGGGAGAGCCAGACGGGCGCGGGCACGCAGACCTCGCCGTCGTGCTGGAGCGCCGCGCCGCCCTTGAGCACCTGCTCCTTCTCCGCGGCCGCGTCGTCCTCGCACTCCTCGTAGAGCTCGGGCACGCGCAGGTGCTCCGACGCCTTGATGCCCGCGACGGCCACGAGGCCCTTGAGCGCCTCGAGCTTGACGCGCTTGACGACGTCCTTCGTGTTGTCCGGCGGCTTCGGCGGGTCGCTGGCCGCGCTCGCGTCGCCGAGGCGCTCGAAGACGCGGTCGATGCGGTGCACGGCGATGCCGCCGGCGCGCTCGAGGAGCTCCTCGCGGTCGTGGCTCACCTGCTTGGACGCCGCGGTGCTGAGGCTCTTCTTGTCGTCGTCCTTGGACTCGTCGCCCGACGCCTCCGTCTCCTTGGTGTGGTCGTCGTCGTCGCCGCCGTCGCCGTCGTCGTCGCCGTCGCCGGCGGGCGCGTCGCCCGCGTCGAGCGCCGCGAGCTTCTGGCCCATCTGCTTGAGGCGGCTCAGCTCGTCCTCCTTCTGCTGGGCCTCGAGGGCCTGGATCGCCGCGACGTCGCCCGCCAAGATGGAGTTGCGCCGGATCTGGTCCTCGACTTGCGCGCGGCGCATCGTCGCCACGTTGACGATCGTGCTCCGCCAGCGCGCGGCCGCGGCGTCGTAGGCCGCGCTCGGCTTCTCGCCGCCGTCGCCGCCCGGCGACGGCGGCTTGCGGAACGACGCGGCCCGGCTCACGCGGCGCTGCGGGGACGCCGCGGGCGCCGAGGCGCCGCCGGACTCGGACTCGCGGCGCTCGTTCGCCTGCCGCGCGCGCCGCCGCCAGCGGATCGCGAGCATCAACGCGGACGCCGTCGACGAGAAGGCGTCGCCGTCCTGCGCGTCCTGGAGGTGGCGCGTGAACGTGCGGAACGTCTCGAGCACCCTGTCCGCGGCCGACGGGATCGCCGCCGCGAGCCGCGACAGCTCCGTCGCGTAGCGCACGTCGCCGCGGACCGCGACGACGGACGCGCGGCGCCGCGGCGCCGCGGGCGCGGGCGCGGGCGCGTCGGCCCCGTCGGCGTCGGGGGGTCTCTGGCGCGCCTCCTCGCGCTCCTTCAGGGCCGTCTCGAGCTCGCCGACGCGCGTGAGCGCCGCGTCCGCGAGCGGCTGCACGCGCGCGAACAAACGCCGCGTCGCCGCGACGGCGTCGCGCACGTCCTCCGGCGGCAGGCGGCTCGCCAGCGGCGGCAGGGGCGGCGACTCCTCGTCGGCGCTGAAGGCCAGCAGCGAGACGATGGCGTCCTGGAGGTCGCAGGCCCGCTCCTGCAGTTCCTCGGCGAACGCGACCGCGGGCGCGGCGGCCGCGCGGCCGCTCTCCTCGCCGTCGTCGAGGGCTTTTGTTAATAACGGTAACCCGGCGCTCAGCATGGACACGTGCGTCGTGAGGAAGCGGCGCACGTGGGCCTCGGACTCGCGGACCTTGACGCTCTGCGGCGCGAGGTGCGACGCGGACCCGGGCGCCTGCGCGCGGCTCCGGAGCACGGCCATGGACGCGACGCGCGCGAGGCTCAGCCGCTTCGGCGCGGCGCCGTCGACGGCGGCGAGCTGCCGCGCGCGCTTCATCGTCAGCTTCCAGCGCGCGCGGTTGACCCGGCTCGACTCGTCGTCGGGCGTCTCGCCGTCGTCGGACGTCCGCGCGGTCGACGCGCCGCTCCGCGCCGTCGGCGTCCCGTCGGCGTCGTCGTCGTCGTCCGGGGACCCCTCGTCGTCGTCGCTCTCGGGCCGCGTCGGCTCGGGCGGCGTCGCCGGCGGCGGCGTCTCCGGCCGCGGCGGCGCCGCGCCGACGAGCTCCCGCGCGGCCGCC
Source organism: Aureococcus anophagefferens (assembly GCF_000186865.1). Taxonomy (NCBI): domain Eukaryota; class Pelagophyceae; order Pelagomonadales; family Pelagomonadaceae; genus Aureococcus; species Aureococcus anophagefferens. The sequence goes on from NW_008705588.1 coordinate 297,079, forward strand.
GTCAGCGTCAACGCCGGCGACCCGTCGGCCCAGGACACGTCGTAGTGCCTCGGGCGCACGGTCTCGAGCATGAGCGGCTTCTCGACGCCGAGCTCCGCCGCCGTCGCGAAGGCCGGCCCGTTGAGCGACGGCCGCCCGGGCTCGTCGTCGTCCCGCGGCTCCTCGGGCTCGGGCGGCGGCGGCTCCGAGAGCCGCCGGCTCGCGTCGAAGCCCTCGAGCCAGGGCGGGATGCGCCGCAGGCGCCGCTCGCGGCCGCCGCGCTTGTTCGCGTAGTCCCAGTAGCCCGGGTCCTCCGCGTGCCAGAGCGCCTTGATGGCCTTGGCGTGGTAGCGGAACTGCGCGCCGTCGAGGCGGCCGCCGCGCGACAGCACGGCCGTCTCCGCGCCGGGCCGCAGCGTCTCGCTCAACCGCCAGGCCGGCGGCGCGCTCGCGAAGGGCGTGTCGAGCATGCGCGCGATCTCCAGCGTCACGGACTTGGCCGCGACGTCCGCCAGGGCGCTCTGGCTCGCCGCGTCCTTGACGGCGAGCGTGACGGCCGAGCGCTCGAGCATGGCCTTTTGCTTGCGGAGCGTCGCGAGCGGCACATTTAAGCGCGACTGGCGCGGCAGCTCCGACGTGCGCATCGTCGCGTAGGGGGCTGCCTACAACATCGTCGCGCTGGGGGCTGCAACCAATCCTTCCATGTATCTCGACGAGTTGGCGCTTGATTCCACGCGTTAGAATTTAATTTTGTTGCACGGCAGATGGCAAAATGGACAGTGCTGGTATATGTGTGAGCGGTGCGGGTGGCTCGTGAGTCGTGCGGCTGGGGTTGGGGTTGTTACGTGCGTGCCGGTGGTGGGCGGGGGGGAAGGGGAAGAGGAGGTTGTTCCTCTGTGGCGAAACGCGACGACAAAAACCCCCGGCGAGAGGTTCGCTGCGAGAGCCTCGCGAGTAAACCACTCCGCCGCCGTCGCCGCCAATCGAAGTCGAATGCGCGTCTCGGCGTCCATTCAAACACCCGCCGCGCGCGCGCCGCCTCCCCGGCGCCCTCCGGGTGTCGCCTGAGAGACGAGACGAACGTCGAAGGCGCGAGGTTCTGCCGTTCCCGTCGAAGATCGCTCCGATACTTTCGGGTGTTCTCGCGGCTTCCGAGGCCGCGCGGCGGCGCCGTCCGCCCGCGCCGCCCCCCGGGGCCGCCCTCGGCGCCCCCGCGCGCCCCCTGCGGCCCTCGCGTCGCTCGTGGACCGCCGAAACTCACCTCGCCGTCCCGCGCCGCAGATCCACCATGCCTGAGTACGACATCTCCGCCTCGCTCGACGCGCTCCTCTCCAAGTCCTGGGACGACGTCCTCGCGGAGAACCCCAAGTTCAAGCAGGCGACGGAGAACTGGGGTCCGCCGCCGCGTCCGAAGGCGCGCGATCGTTCGGGCGCGCGGCGCGCCGCGGCGCGCGGCGCGCCGCGGAATTCCGAGGATCCGCCGCGCGCCGCGCGCCGCGCGGGGCACGTCGAACGCCGCCGGCCGGTCCGCCGCGCGCCCGCCGGCTCCCCGGCCCGCCGCGGCCCGCCGGTCGCGTTCCGCGGCGCCCCGTCGCGCGCGGCCGGCCGCCCCGACGCGCCCGTTCGAATCGCCCCGCGCCGGCGCCGCGGCTCACCCCGTCGTCCCCTCCAGGCGCGCAGACCGCGGCCAACTACAAGTCCGTCTGGAAGCCCGAGTCGAAGCCGTCCCTGTCGTCCCACCTCACGGGCTACATCAACGACGGCAAGTTCGAGGCGTCGTCCCTCGTCCCCAAGTCGGGCTAGGCGCGCCCGGCGACCCGGTGCGGCATCTCCCCGAACAGCGCGTCAACGTTTTGCGGCCGCCCCGACGGACAAGTAGACCCCGTCCGGCCGGCCGTTCGCCGCGATATGCGTCCACGCAGGACGCGTCGCGGTGTGGAGCGCCCGCTCTGTAAACCGCGACGCCGCTCGCAAGGTCGAGGGCGCCCACCACCACCGTCCCACGCCACTCTATACACAGAAAAAAGCTAGTCTCGCGTGATCGACCGGGGAGGGCTGGTTCCTCCGCTGCCCTGAGCGGCGGCGTCTAGGCCGCCGCGCGCGGCCGACCGCGGCGGCCGCCAAAGTTTGAATTCCCAGCGCGCGCTTCCAATCGAGTTCCTGCGAATAGATCCGCGTTCAACGTAGCATCGCGGATCTGCATCTGGCAGCATCGAAGCTTCAGCGAGGCGAATTACCACAAGGTTTTGGGAGCTGGGTTTGGGCATCTGGGGCAGGCGGCTGCCCGTCGCGAGGGAGGTCACCCGGCACCAGCAGCACGCCCAGCGCGTCCAGAAGACGCACACCACCAAAAAGAACGCACGCACGAATCGCCACAAGGGATGCAGCCGCCGCAGCTGGCCCTGGTCGCCGGCGCCCTCGCCGCCACGGTGGCTGTCGCCGCGTCGCTCTACGCGCGATCGAGAAAACGGCGGGACGACGACGAGGAGGAGGACGGGGGCGTCGCGCGGCACGTCTACCGCATCGTGCTCACGGGCGGCCCCTGCGCGGGGAAGACGACGGCGCTCGCGCGCCTGAGCGGCTACCTCCAGGAGCGCGGCTTCCGCGTCTACATGATCCCCGAGATGGCGACGGTCATGTTCACGAACGGCGTCGCGTTCAGCGACCTGTCGAGCGACGCCGCCGTGCGGACCATGCAGCGCGCGATCCTCGACGGGCAGCTGACGCTCGAGGACGGCTTCGCGCGCATCGCGGCCGAGACGCGCGCGCCGGCCGTGCTCTTGTGCGACCGCGGCGCCATGGACGGGTCGGCCTACATGCGGCGGGAGCTCTGGCGGGACCTGCTCCGGGGCTACTTCCCGCGCGGCGCGAGTCTGGAGCGCGCGGAGCGGACGCTCTGCGAACGCTACGACGCCGTCTTCCACCTCGTGACGGCCGCGGACAGCGCGGAGCGCTTCTACACGCTGGAGAACAACGCGGCGCGCACGGAGTCGCCCGAGGACGCGCGGGCCCAGGACTCGGCGACGCAGCGTGCGTGGGCCATGCACCCGAAGCAGATGGTCTTCGACAACTCGTCGGGCGAGCTCGGCTTCGAGGGCAAGCTCGAGCGCGTCGTCGACGCCGCGGCGAAGATCGTCGGGCTGCCCGTGCTCCCCAAGTCCGTGCGCAAGTTCGTGCTCGACGCGGAGCTGCCGCCCGCGGCGACCTTTGAGGCCGCGGGCGTCGACCTGACGACGTTCTCCGTGACCAAGGTCTTCCTCCAGCAGACGCCGCGGAAGCCCCGCACGTCCCACCTCTCGCACGCCCTCCCGGAGGAGGAGAGCTCCTACGACTGCCACGCCTACGTGCGCGTGCGCACGTCCGTCGAGGGCGCCGCGTCCTACGGCTACGTCGAGGTCTTGCGCGAGGAGGCGGGCGACGGCCAGATCCACGAGCGCAAGCGGCGCATCCTGCGGCGCGAGTACGAGGCGCACCTCGCGACTGCGGACCCGCGGCGGAAGCCCATCGCCCAGCGGCGGCTCCACTTCCTCTACGGGAACCAGTCCTTCGTCGTCCACCAGTACGTCGACCGCGACTTGGCGATCCTCCACTGCCAGGCCGCGCGGCCCGACGGCTCCATCGACTTCCCGCCCTTCCTCAAGGTCGGCCCGGAGATCCACGACAGCCAGGACCGCGAGCACTTCTCCGCCTACGACCTCGCGCTCGACAAGCCGTCCTCGCCGAGCCGCGGGACCTACCGCAAGTCCCTCTCGCCGCCGAGCTCGCCGAAGACGTCGCCCACGGCCAAGAAGACGCCCGCGGCCTAGGCGCGGTGCTCTTAGGAGTCGCCTCGCTCTTCCCGGGTCTCTAGCCGCGGCGCCGCTTCTTGTCCGCGTGGCCGCCGGCGCGAAGTGGTCCGCGCGCGTGCTGGCACTTGTGCTGGCCAAGGAAGCTGGGAATAACTAGGCGCGCGCTAACTTGAAGCTGTCCTAAAAGCAGCGGAGACGATGCCCGACGCGATGACCACCGTGACCGTGCGTCGGTCGGACACGGGCCGGTCGGCGCGGCTGCGCTGGTACGGCGTCGGCCGGGCCGGCTCCGTGGAGCGCGCCGTGCGGTCGAGCCTCGGCTTCGAGACGGCCGCGGTGGTGTACGGCGACGGCAGCCCCGTCGTCCTCGGCGGCGGGTCCGGCGATCCCGCGGCCATCGACCTGCTGGACGAGCTCGGCAACGCCGTCGACGTGGCGGCGGTCAAGGACGGCGCGTCCCTCGTCGCGCGCGCGAAGCGTGTTGTCGGCGGCGCGGGCAAGGACCGGAGCCGGTCGCTGCTCCGAAGCCTCGCGAGGGAGGTCCTCGAGGCCTGGCGGAGCCTGAGCGCGCCGGACGACCTCACCGTCGGCGGCGCCGACGGCGCCGACGACCCGTCGCCCCGCGGCGACTGGAACGACCCCAAGTTCCAGCAGACGCTGTTAGACGTGGAGCGCGCGCGGAGCCACCTCGCGAACGAGCGCAACATCTTGGCCTGGACGCGCGCGGCGCTCACCTTGGCGTCCCAGGGCATCGTCATCTGGAAGCTCTACGCGTCGGCGTCGGCCCACAGCCTCATCCGGCCCTACCTCTACGCGACGGGGGCCCTCGTGTTCCTCACGACGCCGTTCACCATGCTCCTGGGCCTCCACCGCTGGTCGGGCACGAAGCGCGCGCTCAGCTCCCAGAGCGGCGCCGAGGCCATGGACCACTTCGGCAAGCTGGGCGTCGAGGTCCAGGCCGCGAACGTCGCCGTCGTCCTCTTCGCCGCGGCCGCGGCCTACGTCGTCGTCGGCGCCGACGACTCCGTCGGCGCCGACTTCCGGATCTCGTCGCGCATCTTCGACTAACTTACTCGGCGAAGAGGTCCCTGACGGCGTCGGGCGGCGCGCGCGGCCGGCCCGTCTCCGCGTCGACGCAGACGCACGTGATCCGCGCGCGCGCGGCGGGCGCGCCGCCGACGGCGACGGCCTGGTCGAAGACGATGCGCGTCCGCGCGAGCGTCACGTCCGCGAGGACGTCCACCTCGGCCCCGAGGGCGACGTCGACGGGCTTGAAGCGGAGCTCGTCCACGAGCGCGACGACGACGATGACGCCCGAGTCCTGCAGCGCCGCGAGCCCCGCCGGCCCGCCGAGGAAGGTCGACCGCGTCCGCTCGAAGGCGCGCAGGCACGCGTCGAGGCTGAGGCTGCCGTCGCTGTAGGCAGCCGCGGTCTTCCCGTCGCGGCCGTCGAGGTCGTCGTGGCGCGCGACGTGGACCGCGGCCGCGCGGACGCCGCCCTCCGGCGGCGCGGCCCCGAGCGCGGCGACGGCGACGTCCGCCGTCGACGTCGTCGCGGTCATGAGCGCGTCGCCGCCGCGGAGGATGCGCTGGTCGAAGCGGCCGTCGTCGCGACGCGTCGTCGCGACTTCCAGCGAGTCGCCGAGCTTCGCGGGCTTGGCGTACTTCATGCCGTCGACGGCGCGCAGGCGACCGGGCAGGCCGTACTCGAAGAACTTGAAGTAGTTGGCGTAGAAGACGACCTGGAACGCGTCCGTCGACTCGATGAAGACGTCGACCGCCGTCGTCGTCGTCGCGACGGCCGCGGCCTCGGCGGGGGCGGCCTCGGCGGGGGCGGGGGCGGGGGCGGGGGCGGCCTCGGCGGCCTCGGCGGGGGCGGCCTCGGCGGCCTCGGCGGGGGCGGCCTCGGCGGCCTCGGCGGGGGCGGCCGCGGCCTCGGCGGGGGCGGCCGTGGCGGTGGCGTGATCGGAGAGCCAGGCGGCCCCCTCGGCCGAGGAGAGCCAGGCGACTCTGGCTCTGGCTCTGGCCTGCTCGTACTTGGTTGGGCCCTTTCCGACAAGGCCCACGGTTGGCGCGGTGTGGCTCGTCGAGCCATCGGCCGCGGCCTTGGCGGGGGCAGCCGTGGCCGCGGCGGACTCGGCGCGACGACGGCGACGCTGCTGCGCAGCCTGCGCGATTCCGGGCCCGAGATCGAGCCAGGCGGCTCTGCGCTCCGCCTGCTCGGACTTGTCTGGACCCGGGCCCTTGATGAGGCCAGCGGTGTTCGCGCCGCCCACGGCCTCGGGCTTGTCCTGCGTGAAGGCCTCCAGGGACGCGGCGACGCGGCCGCCGAGCGGCGGCACGTGGCCCTTGACGTTCTCGCCCGCCGGGGCCGAGCCACCGGCCGCGGCCTCGGCGGGGGCGGCCGTCGCCGCGGGTTCGGCCGTGGCGGCGGCGGAACCGGAGAGCCAGGCGGCTCTGCGCGCCGCCTGCTCGGACTTGCTTGGGCCCTTTCCGACAAGACCCGCGGTTGGCGCGGTGTGACTCGTCGAGCCACCGGCCGCGGCCTTGGCGGGGGCGGCCTTGGCCGCGGCGGAAGCGGCGCGACGACGGCGACGCTCCTGCGCAGCCTGCGCGATTCCGGGCCCGAGATCGAGCCAAGCGGCTCTGCGCTCCGCCTGCTCGGACTTGTCTGGACCCGGGCCCTTGATGAGGCCCGCGGTGTTCGCGTTGGGCATCGAGCCATCGGCCGCGGCCTTGGCGGGGGCGGCCGTCGCCGCGGGGGCGGCCGTCGCCGCGGGTTCGGCCGTCGCCGCGGGTTCGGCCGTCGCCGCGGGGGCGGCCGTCGCCGCGGGGGCGGCCATGGCGGCGGCGCGACGTCGGCGACGCTGCTGCGCAGCCTGCAGGAGTCCGGGTCCGACATCGAGCCAGGCGGCTCTGCGCTCCGCCTTCTCGGACATGCTCGGGCCCGGGCCCTTGACGAAGCCCGCGGCGGCCCCCCAGTGGCTCGTCGAGGCACCGGCCGCGGCCTTGGTGGGGGCGGCCGTTGCCGCGGGGGCGGCCGTCGCCGCGGGTTCGGCCGTCGCCGCGGGTTCGGCCGTCGCCGCGGGTTCGGCCGTCGCCGCGGGTTCGGCCGTCGCCGCGGGGGCGGCCGTTGTCGCGGGGGCGGCCGTGGCGGCGGCGCGACGTCGGCGACGCTGCTGCGCAGCCTGCGCGATTCCGGGCCCGAGATCGAGCCAGGCGGCTCTGCGCTCCGCCTTCTCGGACATGCTCGGGCCCGGGCCCTTGACGAAGCCCGCGGCGGCCCCCCAGTGGCTCGTCGAGGCACCGGCCGCGGCCTTGGTGGGGGCGGCCGTTGCCGCGGGGGCGGCGGAACCGGCGGCGGAACCGGCGCGACGTCGGCGACGCTGCTGCGCAGCCTGCGCGTGTCCGGGCCCGAGGTCGAGCCAAGCGGCTCTGCGCTCCGCCCGCTCGGACATGGACATGCTTGGACCCGGGCCCTTGACGAGGCCCGCGGTGGACGCCACGGGGCTCATCGGGTCACCGGCCGCGGCCTTGGCGGGGGCGGCCGCGGCCGCGGGGGGCTGCTCGGCGGCCGACTGCTCGCCGAGGCCGGCGAGCTGCGTCGCCGTCGCCGTCGCCGCGCGCGCGGCCACGGCCAGCGCCGCGGCCTCCTCCGCGCTCAACACCACGGGCACGTCCGCGTTGTCCGGGAGCAACGCCGGTTCGGACGAGTCGCCCCCGGCCTCGGGCTTTTGCGTGAAGGCCTCCAGGGACGCGGCGACGCGGCCGCCGAGCGGCGGCACCGCGGCCTCCTCCGCACTCAACACCACGGGCACGTCCGCGTTGCCCGGGAGCAACGCCGGTTCGGACGAGTCGCCCACGGCCTCGGGCTTCTGCGTGAAGGCCTCCAGGGACGCGGCGACGCGGCCGCCGAGCGGCGGCACCGCGGCCTCCTCCGCACTCAACACCACGGGCACGTCCGCGTTGCCCGGGAGCAACGCCGGTTCGGACGAGTCGCCCACGGCCTCGGGCTTGTCCTGCGTGAAGGCCTCCAGGGACGCGGCGACGCGGCCGCCGAGCGGCGGCACGTCGCCCGCCGGGGCCGAGCCACCGACCGCGGCCTCGGCGGGGGCGGCCGTCGCCGCGGGTTCGGCCGTGGCGGCGGCGGAACCGCCCGCGGTGGACGGTGGGCGCCTACTCGAGCCACCGGTGTCCTCGACGACCGCCGCGGCCGCGCGCGTGGGAAGGCGGTAACGAGGAACGGCGGCATGTAGGGCAAGGCATTCAAATGAGTGCGCCCAGAGCGCAGCGCAACCAAGAATTCGCACAATTCGAGCAGCCATCGCGGCGAACAGATCGAACGTCACTACTGCTCGTGATGGGCAACAGTAGCTAAAACGCCTGCCGGCACGATGGGCAGCCCGGCGCACCGGCTGGACCCTCCGCGCATGGAGCTACCGACGCGGGAGGCAGAGGCGCTCTCTCGCGATGGCCTGCTCGACGAGGCCGCGGCGGCGCCCTCCGACGACGACGTCGAGCCACACGCCGAGGCGCCGCCCTCCGACGACGACCTCTGCGACGGGACGGATTTCTCCGACGACGGCGCCACCGACGACGACATCTCGAGGGTGCATTTCGACGACGACGGCGCCGGCGGCGAGCTCGTGTCGAGCCTCAGCATGATCCAGCTCGACGTGTCGCCGTCGCGGTCGTCGTGGTCCGCGTGCCCGACGCGGCTGCTGCGCGACACGCACACGACGGGCGACGGCGACGCGGAGACGCCGGCGCCGCGGAGGAGCCGCGACGAGGCCGTCGCCGACGCCCTGCGGCGCGCGCGGCGCGAGGGCCGGCGCCAGCGCTTCCGCGTCTCCTGCACGACGGGCGTCCTCGGCGCGGCCGCGACGGGCGCCGGCTGCCTCTTGGTGGTGACGCAGAGGGTCGCGTCCGACGCGTGGTACGCCGGCGGCGTGAGCCTCACGCCGGGCCTCGTCTGCTTCCTCCTCGCCGTGCGGCCCTGCGACCGGCGCGCCGTCGTCGCCGTCGCCTACGTCGCGGCGACGGTCGCGCTCATGTGCTGCGTGGTGTCCGTCGCCGAGGCCGCGCGCCACGGCGGCGGCGGCTGCGACGCGCGGGACGAGGCGGACCCGTGGTACTGCGCCGCGTTCCTCGTCGCCTGGTGGGCGGCGCTGGCGGTCGTCGCGGCGGAGGCGGGCGTCGCCGCGGCGCGGTCGGCGCGGCTCCGCGGCGGCGCGCTGGCCGCGGTCTGGCGCGTCGTCGGCCGCGCGGCGCTCGAGCTCGGCGCGCTGCTGGTCGTGGACCGCGTCGTCGGGATCGTCGCCGGCGCCTACGACCCGGCCCGGTCGTCGCCGCGGCAGGCGGCCTGGTTCGCGGCCGTGCCGCTCGAGCTCCTGGTCGTCGGCTGCGCGACGCGGCGCGACGCGTTCCGGTCGACGGTCCACGCGTTTTTAGCGTCCCGCGACGAGCGGTCGCGGGTCGCGGCCGTCGTCGCGGGCCTCATGCACGGGAGCGACCCGGACGTCGTCCGGGCCGCGGCGACGCGCCAACTTCGGGCCGTGTCCCTCGCGGACGTCGCCTACGAGGACTTCGTGCCGACGCCCGCGGCCGCGGGCCCGGCGCGGGACGCGTCCGTCGGCGCCAAGTTCGGCGAGATCGACGCGTTCCTGTCCCACTCCTGGAGCGACCCCGTCGACGCAAAATGGCGCGCGTTGCAGGCCTGGCGGCGCCGCTTCAAGCGGAGGCGCGGCCGCGAGCCCCTCGTCTGGATCGACAAGTACTGCATCCGCCAGGGCGCCGACATCTCCGAGCAGCTCGCCGTGCTGCCGATCTTCTTAGCGGCCTGCGACCGGCTCCTCGTGCTCAAGGGCCCGACGTACCTCGACCGGCTCTGGTGCGTCATGGAGCTCTTCGTCTTCTTCGCCATGGGCGCGCCCCTGTCGAAGATCGACCTGCGGCTCCTCGACGAGCCCCGGCCGGCGGAGGGCGGCGACGACGAGTCCAAGGACGAGGAGCGGCCGAGCGCGGCGAGCCGCCGCCGCGCGTCGTCGGCCGCCGAGAGTTTGCGCGCGTCGCTCGCGGCCTTCGACGTGCGGTCTACGGCCTGCCGGGGCGAGGCGACGCGCGACGCGCTCCTGGGCATCATCGAGTCCGGCTTCGGCTCCCACGGCGCCTTCGACGACGCGCTCGCGGCGACGCTCCACCACGTCCACGCGCGCCGGGAGCTCCGGTCGCTCCGGTCGCGCGCGACGCCCGAGCCGTCGACGGCGCGGTCGCGGCGCCCGAGCCTGGCCACGACGCGCGGCGACGCCGACGACCCGTCGACGTCGAGCCTCGACAGCGCGAGCAGGACGCCGCGGTCCTCGTGGTGGCGCCTCGGCTCGAGCAAGCACCGCTTCGTCTTCAAGGCGTCGTCGCAGCGCGGCTCCCAGCTCGCGCTGTCGTCCTCCGAGTCCCGCGCCCCCGTCCGCGGGAACCTTACGACCTAGCCGAGGAGCTGCTCGTCCGTGGGGCCGTCGCCGGGCTTCTCGTTCATGCGGTCGATGAGCTCGTTGAGCTTCTCCTCCTTGCGCTTCTCCGAGGACAGGACGAGGAGCGCGAGCTGCTCGTGCATGGTCCGCTTCTTCGCGAGCGCGGCCTCGCGCGCGTCCTTCGCCTTGACGTAGGCGGCCTCCTTGGTTTTAAAATCCCGGTCGAGCCACGCGAGGTCGCGCTGGCACTCCTCGAGCTTGGAGCGGAGGACGCCGACGTCCTCGGCCTCCTTGACCTTGAGCTTCTTGAGCTCCGTCTCGAAGACCGCGAGCCGCCGCGCCTCGGCGGCGACCTTCTCGCGCTGCGCGTCGAGGCTCGCCTTGACCTGCGACTCCTTCTCGCTCGTCGCCCGCTGCGTCCGCGCGAGCGTCGCCACCGCGGGCTCCGCCGGCGCGGCGGGCGCCGGCGCCGGCGCCGGCGCGTCGTCGCCAAAGAGGTCCTCGGCGTCCTCCATCTCCCGCTCCAGCGCCGCCGCGCTGTCCTCTGCGGCGGCGACGGCCGCCGCCGTCGACGACGTCGCCGGCGGCGCGGGCGGGCTCGGCGGCTTGTCTTTCAAGTTGGCCCACATTGATGCGTCTTTCGGCGGTCGCGGCGCGTCCTAGTACTCGGTCGTGGCGTGCGACGCGTCCTATTAATGCGCAAACAAGTCGCACATGCGCTCGATCTGCACGGCCAAGTCAAGAGTGCTGTGGACTCGAACGTCAATTCCACCGGTACCGGTCCAAGAGCAAGGTAATACTATTTATTACCCCTTGCCAAGAGGCTTCCAAGAAACGCGCGCTACGGAGCCTCTACGGCCTTCCACACCTAGAACGCCCCCCGCGACCGGCGTCCCTGTCCCGGGTCCCAGCCGAACGTCGCGCAGCGGCCGCCCTGGAGCGCCTTGCGGTCGTGGACGACGAGGCACGGCGAGCCGCCGCCGCAGCGGAGCTTGTCGCAGTTCCACGCGCGGCAGATCTCCTTTCCGAGGACGTCGACGGCGAGCGTCGGGTGGGCCCACAGGGCCTCGCGGAACGCGTACTGCGTGCCGCCGCCGGAGGAGACGAGGCTCGGCGCGGCCGCGGCCGCGAGGATCTTCCTGCGGTGCGCGTCGTACGCGTCCGTCAACAGCGCGTCGAGCGCCGGCCCCGCGCGCGCGGCGACGACGCCCGTGTTCGGCTCCGGCCGGCACTCGAAGCGGGGCGCCCAGGGCGACCCTGTCGCGTCGCCGCACCGCGCCTCGAGGGCCGCGTCGGAGCTCGACGCGTTCGCGTCGCCGTCCGCGAGCAGCGCCGCGGCGCCCGGCGCGCGGAACGCGGGCAGGAGCCGGTAGCCCGCGCGGCCGTTGGAGCCCGCGCGGTCGAAGGGCCGCAGCGCGCCCCGGAGCGCCACGGTCGCGGCGCCGCGCGCGACGCGCGCGAGGACCGCCGCGAGCGCGCCGGACGAGCACGCCTTGACGTCCGCGTCGAGGAAGAGCGTGTGGTCGAAGGGCGTCGACGCCCAGGCCTGCGACGAGAACGTCTCGCGGCGCGCCACAAAATCGAAGGGACGCCGGCGCGGGGCCAGGATCTGGTAGAGGCCGCTTAATGTCCCGCCGAGGTCCGCGTCGAAGCCCGCCCGGACGGCGGCCGCGTCGACGTCGTCCGCGCGGACCGCGACGCGCTCGGCGACGTCGAAGACCTTGCCCTGGGACGGCGTGAGCAGGCGCTCGAACTCGAGGTCCGGGTGCGTGTACAAGGCGAAGGCCGCGGCGCCGCCGCCGCCGGGGCACGCGACGCGGCCGAGCCGCTTCAGCGCGCGCGTCGTCGCCGACGCGTCGACGAGGAACTTGCGCGCCGTCTCCCACTGCACGAGGTCCCGCGGCGGCGGGTTCATGACCGTCATCACGACGCCGCAGCCGCGCCGCGCCGCCCGCCCGACGTCGAGGGCCCGCGCGACCGGCGAGTCCGCCCCGAGCGGCGGAAGCCGCGACGCGACCGCGGCCAAAGCGTCGGGGCCCGGCCGCTCCACAAAGTCGCTGGGCACGCCGCCGCGCCGGAGCCGCGCGGGCCGGAAGCCGGCGAGCGCGTGGCCGCCGTAGAGGTGCGCGAACGCCGCCGCGGACTCGTTCGCGGGGAGCAGCGGTTTCACGGGGCCCCAGACCCGCGCGGCCTGGCGCGCGGCGCCGCGCGGCGGCTTCGGCTGCGGCTGCGGCGCCGGCGCCGGCGGCGCCACGCGCGCGTGCAGCGCGACCTGGGCCGCGCAGACCGCCGCGACGAGGATGGAACCGGCCCAGACGCGCCGCAGCCGCGCGGCTGAGCCCTGGCAGCAGAAGCGGTGCAGCGGCTCCTCGCAGGCTTCGACGCAGCAGTCGTCGTCGCGAGGTCTCGCGAGCATCATCGGGTCGTATGCGCGGGCTGGCTAGCTAGGGCTGGCCAGCTAGGGCTGCCCATCCAAGCTCGACCATCGTGCTATCATTGTGCAAGGTGATTCTTGCACCCATCTTGCATGCGATGTTTACCTGTGTGAGCTGTGCGTGATGGAAGCCAAACTCGATGCTCGGCAGCCCTAACAAGCCACATGTGCGTGATGGAAGCCAAACTCGATGCTCGGCAGCCCTAACAAGCCACATGTCCGGCAGCCCATGCGGCGTCTAGGATGCCGTCGATCCGCGAGCTCCGCCGCCACCTCGACGCCGCCGGCGTCGACCACAGCGCGGCGCGGGACCGCGGCGCGCTCGAGGAGCTCTGCGTCTCCCGCGGGCTGGCGCGGCGGGAGCCGGCGCCGAGCCAGCCCTGCGCGGCGTGCCGCGAGCCGCTGGCGGGCCCGGTCGTCGAGATCGGCGGGAGGCCGTACCACCGGCGCTGCGCGGTCTGCGCGGTCTGCGCCGTCGCGCTCGGGAAGGAGGTCGTCGTGCGGCGGGACGGCGCGTTCAGCTGCGAGCGCTGCGCGCGGGCGGCGCTCGAGGCGACGGCGCCCAAGTGCGGCGCGTGCGACGCCGCCGTCGTCGACGGCGGCTGCCAGGTCGACGGCGCGCACTTCCACCGCGCGTGCGTCCGCTGCGCCGCGTGCGCCAGGGCCCTCGTGTCGACGGCGCCGGGATCGACGAAGCACCGCATCAAGATGGGCAAGGACCGCAAGGTCTACTGCCACGGCTGCCTCGAGGAGCGGTTCGGCGAGATCTGCGGCTGCTGCGGCAAGCCCGCGATCCGCTACGCGCGGAGCGAGGCCACGGGCCAGTCGTTGTGCCTGACCTGCGTGAAGCGCGCCGGCTGCGACGCGTGCTTCCTGCGCCGGGGAGGCCCGCTCGTCGAGCGTGACGGCTTCAAGCACTGCGACGTCTGCGACGCGACGGCCGTGACCTCCGACGCCGACGCGAACGCGATCATGAGCGAGGTCGTCGACTGGCTCCGGCGCGCGCACGGCCTCCGCTCCTTTCTCGAGGACGAGGGACTCAAGGGCCTCGGCGTGCGGCTCGTCGACGAGCAGCGCATGACGACGCTCGCGAAGGGCTCGCGCCACGGGTCGTGCAAGTGCCCGCTCGGCATCACGGTGTCGGAGCGGCGCGTCGCGGTCTCGAGCGCGTCGCGATCCGAGGACTTCGCCGTGCGAGATGTCTACGCGCGCCGGGGCTTGCCGCGCGCGCGGCTCGCGTCCGTGCTCGCGCACGAGCTCTGCCACGCGTTCTTCACGATGAAGTCCTTCCGCAAGGCGGGCGAGAGGCCGCTGCCGCTGGCCGTCGAGGAGGGCTGCGCGGAGCTGTGGGCGTCCCTCTGGCTCGAGGGCCACGACGACCCGTCGTCGCGCACGTTCCTCGCGCTCATGGTCGCGTCGACGGACCCCGTCTACGGCGACGGCTACCGAAAGGCCAAGGCCGCGTTCCGACGCGCGCCGTCCCTCATCGACTTCATGCGCGGCGTGCGGCGCGCGAAAAAGCTGCCGTAAGTTAGCTTCTACGCTTCCGCGGATGATGGTAGTAGCGCGAACAGATAAAAGCGCGGGCAGCGACTTCACGAAGATGATTGCGCAAGGGCAACCATAACCTAGAGAGAGATACCCCAAACGACCCCGCAGCACACGCCCCTACCCCGCGACGCCGAAGCGCCCGACGAACGGCGCGCGCAGCTCTAGGGTTGCTTGCCGCGCTTACGTCAGGGTTACGCGCTACTCGGTGAGTCCCAACGCGCGCGTTTGGAGGTCCTAAGTCGTAGGATTTAGGGGGGCGCGCCGCGCGAGGGCCGCGGCGAGCGCGGCGAACGCGACTCGCGCCACAGGGCCGCGAGGATGGTATCTGCGTCCTGCTCGGCGACGCGCGCGAGCGGCCCCGGGGAGCACTGGTGGCCGCCGTTTGCTTTTTCTGAAACCGTGCACAGCCCCTCCTCGGCCGAGCAGCCCTTCACGCCGACGGCGTTCTCCGGGAAGTCGATGAGGGCCGCGCGCGGGAACGCGGCGCGGTAGCGGCCGAGCTTGATTCTGTGACGTTCTCCAAGGGAAACGTTTCGGTCTAAGCCTTCAATATGTCGGTCTTGTTCATTTGTCACGCCCACGAGGAGCACGTCGGGGTCGAAGCCGATGCCGCGCAGGAGCTCGATCGCGGGCTCCGAATATTTCGCCTGGAACATTTCGTCGTTGTCGAACCTACGGAGACAGGTTTCCGACGAAGGCCTCGGACGCGGCGGCCGCGAACAGCAGAAGGGTCGCGTTGTTCTTCGCGCTTTGCGCGAGGTATGAATTCATATTGTTGCCGTCGAGCTTGAAGACGTCGGTGGAATGACAGCCGCAGAGCAGCGTCGTCATCCGCTCCGCGAGGTACGAGTTCCCGTCCGCGAAGATGCGCGCGCTTTGTGGCAGATTGGCGAGCTGGAAGCGCCACGGTCGATAAGGCTGCGTGCGCTTGAGCACCGCCGCGTACGCGTCGCCGACGCACGCCCAGTTAGAGCGCGTGAGCGTGCACCACTCGTGGTCGCTCGCCGACACGACGTCGTAGTTCTCCCGCATCCTCCCGGGCGGAAACGCTCGGAACGCGTGCTTGATGTCGTGCAGGCTCTTGACCTTGGACCACGAGGGCGTCCCGTCGCCGGCGCCCCACAGCCGATCCGGGGTCCACGCCGTGGAGAGGTTCGCGTTTTTTTTTTTTTTTGACGGTCCCGAAGTCGCGACGACGCCGAGCGCGAGGAGCAAGTACGGGTTGGGGGGCATGAGGTCCCCTAATGATCTCGGTCGCGGAGCGCGAGGAGCGGGGCGCGGCTCGGGAGAGCGTCGGGCGGCGCGACGCGGTTCCTCGTGCGACTACACGATTAGCGCTAGTCCCACGTTAAAGCACCCATAATAATAATAATAATAATAATAATAATAATAATAATAGCTAAGTTAGCGAGACCTCTAGACCGGGCCTCACCCGCCTGCGGACCCCTGGCCTGGGCTCCTTACTACTACGCCTACTACTAGTACTAGCCCGGGCCTAGCCGAGACCCACTAGGGAACCGGACTCTCGCTGGGAGGAGCGCCTAGGCGCGTCGCGTCCGGGGTGAGGGACCCCAAAGAGCGCGCTGGTCCAGCGCTCTCGCTGCCTCGTGGCCGGACCCCCGGCCAAGCGCGCGCGCTCGGTCCAAGCTCTTGAACCGCTCTCCGAGCGGGGCAAGGTCGGCCCGCAGGCGGGTGGCCGGGCCTCGCTCGCCCCCCGAGAGCCGAGGCCGCAATTTGTGTTTATCCCAACCGCACGAGCGTGAGCCGCCAGAGGCGCGCGAGGCGGAGGTACACGTCCGCCTCGGAGACGGGGTCGCTCTCGTCCTCGTCGAGGTCCGCGACGAGGTCCGCGGCGAGCTCGGCCGCCGACAGCTCGCCGTCGCAGCGCTCGTAGATGGCCGCGTCGAGCGCGTCGAGGAGTTCGACGTCGCCGCGCCTCGTCCGCGCCGCGTCCTCGAGGGGCTCGTCGAGGTCGAGGACGCGGAGCGTCGATGTTTCCCGGGGCTCGCCGTCGTCGCCGCGCTCGACGGTCGTCGTCAGCGCGTAGCGCGCGTGCTTGCGCGCGGGGAACGACGCGGCCGCGCCCGGGAACGACCCCGCGGCCTCGTCGACGGGGCAGCGCCGCGCGCGCCGCAGCTTCCCGGGCGTCGCGAGGAGGAGGTCGAGGCGCCGCGTCGGCGACGCCGCGGCGCGCGCGTTCGCCGCGAGGAAGCTCGACACGGCGCCGCGGGGGCTCTCCGCGACGGGTTCGGCCGGCTTCGTGTTGAACGACGTGTTCAAAACGAACGGCACGCCCGTGAGCGCAAAGACGGCGGCGATGAGCGCGCGGTAGCGCGCGAGGCGCGGCTCCGTCGACGCCACGGTCTGGGGCCGCGCCGTGTCGTCGACGTGGGCGCACGCGGGCACGAGTTCGGCCCTGTCGCGCGCGAGCGTCCAGACGCGGCTCATGTAGGGCGTCGGCGCGTCGCCGCCCTTCCCCGCGAACCATTTGCTCGCCTCCTCCTCCAGGACCGCCGGCGCGAGGGGGCGGAAGTCCTCGCGGCCCTTGACGACGTCGTTGATGCCGTCGACGACGTCGTAGCGCGTCGCCGGCGCGACGATCGACCGGTGGCCGAGCGCGCGGGGCCCGAACTCGCCGCGGCCCTCGAACCAGAAGACGACGCCCGCGGCGCCGTCGTTTGCCGCGAGCGCGGCGGCGCAGCGGGCGACGAGCGCGCCGTCGTCGCCGTCGGCCACGCCGTCGACGGCCTCGAGCCACTCGCCGAAGTCGTCGAGGGCGTCGTCGATCTCATCGTCGCTCGGCGCCGCGCCGCCGTACGGCAGGAGCGCCGTGTTTAGATGCTTTGTTGCACCGGCGACGGCCAGCGCCCGCGCCGCGCAGCCCAGCGCGCAGCCCTCGTCGCCCGGCGCGGACGGCACGTGCACTCTGACGGCCGCTTCCTCCTCCGCGAGGCCGTTGAGCACGCTGTTGAGGCCCACGCCGCCGCAGAGCACGACGCGCGTCGCGTCCGGCACCCGGGCCGCGGCGTGGGCCGCGAAGGCGAGGGCGACGGCCTCGAGGTCCTTTTGCGCAAAGTAGGCGAGCGCCGCGCAGCACGCGCGCGCGGCGACCGGCTCCGACGGGAACTTCCAGAGGTTCGTCGGGCTCGCGGGCGGGAAGGCCGCCCGGAACGCCGCGGCGTCGCCGACGAAGGCCGCGTCCGGCAGGGCCGCCGCGGCCCGCGCGAGGAGGTCCGCGATCGCGGACCGGTCGATGGAGACGCCCGCGTCGACGGCGCCGGCGTAGAGCCGCGGCCGGCCGCCGCCGTCCAGGGCCGCGGCGGCGTTTCGCGCGTACGGCGCCCAGGAGTCGCGCGTCCGGCCGCCCCAGGTCGCGTCGCCCGTCGTCGCCGGGTCGCCCCAGGGCGCGAGGCCCATGACTTTCCCGCACGCGTTCCAGTCGCCGAAGACGACGTGCGACACGTGCGAGTAGGCGGCGCCGAGCGAGTCCATGGGCGCCGCGAACCAGTCGCCGAAGCCGAAGAAGGCGCCGGGCACGCCCAAACACCAGCGCTTGACCAGCGGCGACAGCGCGCCGTCCGCGCTTTCGGCGTAGGCCGTCTCGCATTCGCGCGCGTCCGGCGGGACGGCCCCAAAGTCCACGCGGGCGTCGTTGAGGACGTGGACGCAGTCGCCGAAGCCCGGGAGGTCGGCGTCGCTGTGGAAGTCCGCCTCGTCGAAGCGGCGCCGCTCCTCGCCCATGCCGTCCATGACGACGACGACGCCGGGCCCGATCCGGTCGCCGGTCGCGGCCGCGCCGAGCGCGTGCGCGAGGTGGTGCGACATCTCCGATGTGATCGTAGCGTCGAAGGCGTTGTAGGGGTCCACGGCGTCGCCCACGTCGACGCCGGCCGCGGACTGCGAGAGCCCGAGCGCCGCGGCGCGAGCGAACGCGCGCTCCTCGGACGCGACGGACCGGTGGTGGTCGTTGGCGACGACGGCGACGACGTCGTCGATCCCGACGTCGCAGGCCGCCAGCGCGTGGCGCACGAGGTCGCCGACGGCGCCGCCGTCGTTCTTGACGCGCGTGAGGCGCTCCTTCTCCTGGGCGAAGAGGAGCTCGCCGGTGTGCGCGTCGGCGACCGCGACGCAGGCGTTGTGGCTGTACTTGTTGAGTCCCAGGACGACGGAGCGCGGCGCGTGCAAGGCCGAAACAGCGGTGAGGGCTGCGAGCAGTACCCACATCGTCCTCGCCGGCGGCCTTTGAGGTAGACCTTGAGTGGCACTTTGCCAAAGACTTTGCCGCAAGATCAGCGACGCTCGAGCCGGAGCTGCGACGCGGCACCCAACTTTGTCAAGCGCCTGACGCTCTGCTGCCGGCCGGCTCGTTCAGCAGCAGCGCGGGCGCGAGCGCCTGACGCTCTGCAGCCCGGGTCGGCGCGGGCGCGATGGCGCGCCGGCTCCTGGGTCTCCTCGCGACCTTGGCCGTCGCCTCCACGAGCGAGGACTTCGGCATGAGCTACGGCCAGCGCCTCGCGCTGCGCGACGCCGTCGTCGAGATGCACGGCCACGCGCACCGGGCCTACATGGCGCACGCGTTCCCGCACGACGAGCTCATGCCCCTGAGCTGCCAGGGCCGGCGCTGGGACAAGCGGCGGCGCGGCACGCTCGACGACGTGCTCGGCGGCTACCTCATGACGTTGGTCGACGGCGCGGACACGATGCTGACGATCGGCGACTACGAGAGCTTCGCGGCCACGCTGGACGTCATCGCAGCGACGCTCACCTTCGACCGGGACGTGACCGTGTCGACGTTCGAGGCGTGCATCCGCGTGCTGGGAGGTCTGCTGTCGGCGCACTACCTCGTGACGGCCGACGCGCTGCGGCCCGCGGTCCTGCGCGCGGCGGCGAACGCGACGGACCCCGCGGCGGCGGTGGACCGCTGGGCGCGGTCCCTGCGGAGCCTGGCAACGGATTTAGGGCGGCGGTTGCTGCCGGCGTTCGACACGCCGACGGGCATCCCCGCGCACCGCGTGAACCTGCGACGGGGCGTCGCGACGTCCGAGAGCCGCGAGACGTGCTCCGCGGCCGCGGGGACCATGCTCCTGGAGATGTCCAAGCTCAGCGCGTTGACGGGCGACGGGCGCTTCGAGGCCGCGGCGCGGCGCGCGCTCGACGAGCTCTGGCGGCGCCGGTCCAAGGTCACGGACCTCGTCGGGTCGACGGTGCACACGCACACGGGCCAGTGGCTCGCGCCGAACACGGGCGTCGGCGCGGGCGTTGACTCCTACTACGAGTACATGGTCAAGGCGGCCATTTTTCTGGATGACGCGCCGCTGCTGCACCGGGGCCTCGCGGGCGTGCGCGCCGCGCACAACGAGACGTCCTTCCGGGACCCGGCGTCGGCGCTGCTCTGGAACGTCGAGGTCTACCGGGATTCGGGCCGCTATTTTGGCCACCGCGTGTCGGCGCTGCAGGCCTTCTGGCCGTCGCTGCTGCTCATGGCGGGCGACGTCGGCGCGGCGCGCGACACGTTCAAGGCCTACTGGTCCGTGTGGCGCAAGTACAAGTCGCTCCCGGAGCTCTTCGATCTCTCCAAGAACGACGTGCTGACCTTCGCCAAGGACTCGCCGCTGCGGCCGGAGCTCGCGGAGTCGGCGCTGCATTTATATCTGAAGACGCGCGACGCGCACTTCCTCGTCGTCGGCCGCGAGCTCGTCGCGGCGCTGAACAACATCTCGCGCGTGCCCTGCGGCTTCGCGTCCATCGCCGACGCGACGACGCACCGCCTCGACGACCGCATGGACTCCTACTTCTTCGCGGAGACGCTCAAGTACCTCTTCCTCCTCTTCGACCTGAGCCTCGAGCCCGCGGACCGCCGGTCCTTCTTCTGCTGCGACGACGACGACGACGACATCGCCGACGGCGCGCCCTACAGCGACGCCAAGGGCTGCCCGCCGGCGGGCGCCTGCGTGCGCCTCGACCGCACCCTCTTCTCCACGGAGGGCCACTTCTTCGAGGTGCCCTTCCCGGAGGCGCTCGGGCCCTTCGGGAGCTTGAAGGCGGGCCTCGAGCCCGTCTGCGACGCGCACGCGGGCGCCATGTAACACGTGGGGCTTTCCAGCAGGGGCAGCTGCGCGCGCGTGCCTTCGTCGGCGGCACTCTGCCTGCGTCGATTGCGCCTCTCAGACGTCCAAGGTCATGCTTAGGGCAGCCCTCGCAGGCGCATCACATCACGATAAGTTTGAAAGGGCAGCATCCAGTCAGAGCATCCTTCAAGTGATGGGCTCAAGCCGAAGAGCAAAATAGGAGCCAGCGGCCGGAACGAGTGTCAATCTGTGTTGCCCGCCGCAACCTCACCTCCGCGACAGCAGCACCCACGACCGCCCCAGTACCACCACATCGAAGCCATGTCGACGCCGGCGAAGAAGAGACTTATCGACACGAAGGTGATCCGCAGGTTGATCGAAGAAGACACGGCGGACTCCCCCAAACGCCCGCGCCCCCTGGACATCTGCCGCCGGATCGTCGACACCGGCGATCTGCGCTCGCCGCTCACGCCGCTGTCCCCGAACACCGTCATGAAAAGGAAAACCGACATGGCGAGCCAGTTGGATGAGTTCGACGAAAACCTGCGCAAGGCGAACCAGCGCGTGTACCTCCGGACGCACGACGCGCCGCCGCCGAGCGCGTTCTGAAGCACCGGTGGCGAACCTTCCACCCGCATCCCTAGGTGCCACCCCGCTCGAAACAGACCGCTCGCCGAACCGTCTGGAGCCGCGACATGTGAAAAACCCTCTGTGCCCCGCGTCGCCTGTGACTGTTTTAAGCCGATAGAACTCCCTCTGGTGGTGCGTATCGTAGGGTAGAGACGCACGTCCGTGCCGCTCCAGACAAATGAAGGCTTATCCGCGCGGCAGGCCCGCGTCGTCGAAGGGGAACTCGGGGAACGCGTCGGACCCCAGCGACGACGCGTCGCCGAGCGCGTCGCCGTCGGCGAAGGCGGACCGCAGCGCGTCGTCGGCGACGGGCGACGCCGCGGCGTCGCCCGTCGCCTTGGCGCGCCGCGCGGCCCGCGCGACGCGCCGCTTCGCGAGCTTGGCGACCTCGGCCGCGCGCTGCTTCCAGTCGCGCAGCTCGCGCTCCGCGAGGAGCCGCCGGCACCGCTCGTCGGCGTGCGCGGCGCTCAGGCCCAGCAGCGCGTCGCGCGCGGCGCCGTCGCGCTGCTCGCGCTCCGCGGCGGCGGCGATCGCCGCGGCCTCGGCCTCGAGCCGCAGCTTGTCGAGTGTTTCCGCGTGCCGCCGCCGCTCGCGCGCGAGCTCGGCCGCCGCGAGGTCGCGCTCGACCAGGGCCTCGTCGCGCGCGGCGGCGGCGGCGGCGAGCTCCTGCGCGTGTTTTTTGTGATCGCTCGGCGCGGCCGCGGGCGGCGGCGGCGGCGGCGGTGCGTCGCCGCCCTCGGCCTGCAGGACGCGCAGCTGGAGCTCGACGAGCTCCGATTCGAGCAGGCGCTGTTGTTGCAGTAATTTGGCGTTCGCGCGGCTGCTTCGTCGCAGCGCGCGCAGCACGTCCGCATCGGCGTTTGGCTCGGCCATCGCGCGCCAAGAGCTCAAAAAGTGCATTGATGTGCACCCAAAACCTTGTGGCAAATTCCGCCCTCGCGATGAGGGGCTGCAATTTGCTCCTCATCGCGGCCTTGGTCGGCGCCGGGGCCTTCCTCCCGCCCGTGTCGGTCCCTCGGCTGCGCTTCCTGCGGCGCCTGGGCATCCGGCGCGCCGGCGCCGTGGAGCAGCGGAAGAACCTCACGCTCCTCACGTGCCTCGCGGCGCCGCGCGTGCGCTACCTCGGCGACAACGCGACGCTGTTCCTGCGGTACCTGAACGCGACGTCGCCGAGTCCCATCCCCGCGGACGCGGAGGTGGCGAGCGAGCAGCTCGACGCGGCGTCCGCGGGCGCGCGCGTCGAGGCGCTGTGGCGGAGCCGCGAGCTCATCGTCCACGACAAGGCCGCGTACCGCGAGGCCGTCGCCGGGTCCAAGCTCGCGGGCCAGCTCGCGGGCGGCGCGCGGCGGGCGAGCGCCATCTGGGCGAAGATGCCGCGGGACGTCGCGGCCGCGCGGCGCTACGTCGACGCCGCCGCGCCGGCGCTGCCGCGCGACGGCGCCGCGGACGAGGCGGCGCTCAAGGCGCTGCTCGTCGACTTCAAGGAGCGCTACCCCTACTACCACGGCCAGTGCACGCACTGCGGCGCGCCCGCGACGGACTTTGTGGGCGAGATCTCCGCGTCCGAGGCCGAGGCCGAGGCCGCGCGCGCGGGCCGCGTGGAGCTGCGCTTCTGCGAGGCCTGCCACGGCGCGAGCCGCTTCGTGCGCGCCAACGACGTCGGCTACGCCCTCCACACGTCGAAGCGCGGCCGCTGCGGCGAGTACAGCGCCGCGTTCCTCGCGGTCCTCGTGTCGCTCGGCATGGAGGCGCGCTGGGTCTTCGACACGACGGACCACGTCTGGTGCGAGTGCAAGCTCGGCGGACACTGGGTCCACGTCGACCCCTGCGAGGCGTCCATCGGCGAGCCCCAGATCTACGAGGGCTGGGGCAAGAACGGCACGCTCGTCGTCGCGTTCGCCGAGCGCGAGGCCGTCGACGTCACGGACCTGTACTACGCGAACCAGAAGCGCGACGTCAAGGCGCGGCGGAAGAGCGACGGCCTGACCGCGGCCGCCGTGCGGGACGTCCTCGCGGGCTACGCGGCGCGCGACGGCGAGCTGGGCGAGGACGGCGGCGCGTAGCTTGGGAGGGTATGTCGCTCTCCTAACTCAAGGGCGCCCTTCTCTTCCATCCAAAGCTCTTCGCGCGGGATCGTACTTTAATCAAAGACCTGTCTTTCAGCGTAACATATCCCGCCGGCGGGATATGTTAAATGCTACACTTTGCGGCACGAAATCCAATCTGCAATTTGCTCATTGTCCGAGTCGCCGTCGGAGTCGTTTTCACCATCGGCGTCAGAGTCGTTCTCAAGCTCGTTCGCCATGAATTGGATAATTTCTGTAACTTGAAGGTCAAATTGAAGCATTATGCTGAAGTTTTGGGGCAAGACGATGACGAGCCGGGCGAGCACTCGTCTCGCGTGAGGGCATAACGCAGTCGACACGAACCGGAGCACAGCGAACAAGGCTGCAGACCACATGTACGCGCCCGTGCAAGCCGTGGACGAAGCTGCCGCTGGCGAGGAGCCGTGGCAGGCAGCGGACGAGGCTGCCGAGGAGCCCTGCGTCGACGCGCGCGCCCTCGAGGCCGCCAAGGCCGACGAGAGCCTCGCGGGCGCGCTCGACGGCGAAGCCGCGTTGCCATCGGTCGGCCGCCGCTGGCTCCGCTTCGCCGTCGTCGCGGCGTCGTCCTTCCTGCTGAACGCGACGAGCAGCGTCATCATCATCGTCATGCCGAAGATCGCCGAGGACCTCGACGCGTCGCTGTCGTCCGTGCTCTGGGTGAGCCTCGCGCACAGCCTCGTGACCTGCGCGCTCAACTCCGGCGCGGGCCTCCTCGGCGACGTCGTCGGCCACCGGCGGCTCTGGTACGCGGGCATGGCCGTGCGCGCGGCCGCGCAGCTCTGCAGCGGCCTCGCGCCGTCGCTGCCGGCGCTGGTCGCGTGCCGCGCGGCCGCGGGCGTCGGCGGCGCCATGGACGGGCCCTCGGGCATCGCGCTCGTGCTGCGCACGTTCCCGCCGGAGCGGAAGCCGTTCCTGGTCGCGCTGTGCACGGCCGTGGGCACGTCGGCGCAGTCCGCGGGCATGATCCTCGGGGCCGTCGTCGCCTGTGTGGAAATCAAATATTCAACCCGACTTCAATGTGCGCGTAATCGAACGGATTGGACCAGACTATTTCGCTGTGCTTCGAGAACTCGACGAGAGCAATCGATTCGTCCAAAAATCAGCCGAATCGACTTCGATTTGACCGAGCTAGAGATTTCTGAAGTTTGGCCCCGACGTCCCAGCTCACTGGTTGATTTCCACACAGGTCGTCGCGCAGAGGTTCGGGTGGCGCATGTGCTTCCTCGCGCCCGTGCCCCTGCTGGCCGTCATCGTGCTCGCCGCGCCCGTCGCGCTGAGGGACGACGACGGCGGCGGCGGCGGCGGGGGCGACGTCTCCGGGCAACTGCGGGACTTCGACTGGGGCGGCACGGCGCTGCTCGCCGCCGCTTTGATCCTGTACCTCCTCGCGATCAACGCGCACGCCGGCGCCGCGCGCCTGGTCTTCTTCGGCGCGTCCGCGGCCGCGGCCGTCGCGCTCTTCGCGCTGGAGCGGCGCGTCGAGGCCGCGGGCGGCAAGCCCGTGCTCGCGCTGTCCGTGCTCGCGCGGGGGCCGCTCTGCGCGGCCTTGCTCGCGCACTTCTTGCTCTGGTCGTGCTACATGATGGCCTACCTCCTCTACCCTTTATTCCTCCAGGAGCGCCGCGGGTTCTCGCCGGCGCGGGCCGCGTCGCGGCTCTGGCCGCGGCCCCTCGCGAACGCGCTCTTCTCCACGCTCGCCGGGCGCGTCGGCGGCCGGTCCACCGCGACCTTCGTGTCCGTCGGCGCGGCGCTGCAGTACCCGTCGTTCGTCGCCGTCGTCTTCTGGCTTCGCCTGCGACGGCTCTCGTCGGACCTGCTGCTCGGCGCCATCCAGGTATTCCAGGGCGCGGGCAACGGCATCGCGTCCAACACGCTCATCGTCTTCGTCACCGCAGCCATGCCCGGCGACCGCATCGGCAACGCGCTGGGTATCGTGAAGACGGCGCAGAGCGTCGCGCTCATGACGGGCTACTCGAGCACGACGGCCATCGTCGACGGCGGCGGCGCGGAGAGCTACGCGACGGCCGCCTACGCGGCGCTGGCCGTCGCGACGGCCTTCCTCTTCTTCCCGTGCTACGCCTCGGGCTACGAGGCGGGCCGAAGAGCGGCCGCCGCGGAGACGGAGGACGCGCCCGTCGAGAGTCCCCTCGTCGCCGCCGCCGCTAAGTGACGGCCTTAGGATCCTCAGGGCGGCGCCGGCCCGACGAGCGTCGCGAGCCCCCGCTCGGGGTCGACGACCCAGGGGCTCCGGCGCGTCTTCGCGACGGCGTCCAACGCGCGCGCGCGCCGGTTTCGTCGGTCGAGCGCGTCGAACCAGACGCGGAGCGACTCGCCGTCGACGGTCTCGACGGACACGATGGCGAGCTCCGAGGCCGAGATCCACGCCGACGCGCGCCGCCGCACGGCGTCGAAGCGCTCGCCGTCGCCCGGCGCGAACGTCGCGCAGTCCAGGAGCGTCTGCCGCGGCGGCGGCGTGAGGAACCGGAGCGCGTAGGCGCTGGGCGTCGCCTTGACCAGGCGCGCGAAGACCTATGCAAGGTGGCGATTTTTTCTTCGGTTTCACAAGAGCTCCTGGGACGCCGGCGAAGGCGCCTTCTCGCACTCGGCCCAGTGCAGCGCCGTCAGGTCGATGCCGTCGATGGACACGAGCTTGGCGCCGACGGCGACGCGGCCCGCGAGCGGCGACTCCGCCGCGACGGCCGCGACGACGGCGGGCTTGGCCGCGGCGTCGAAATCCAGCCCCAGGTTCACGATCGTCGCCCCGTCGACGGCGATCTCCACCTTCTCCAGCGCCTCGGCCTCGCCCGTCTCGAAGCGCAGCTTCCGGTCCTCGCTCGACCGCTTCTCCAGCACCGCGCGCACGCCGTCCGCGCCCACGCCCGCGACGTCGATGCCGTTCACGGCCACCAGCCGCCAGCCGACGCCGACGTCGGCGTCGAGGGGCGCGCGCGCCGCGGCGACGCGGGCGCCGCAGCCCGCGTCCTCGAAGACGAGCGGGATCGTGCCCGGGCCCACGCGCACCTCGGCGACGCCGGCCTCGGCGGCCTCGGCGGACGGGTCCTGGATCTCGAAGAGGAGGTCCTCCTCGTCCACGGGCGCGGGCTTTTTTGGCTTCGTGAACATGTTCCGCTCGTGCGAGGCTGCCCTCTTCTCAGGCTGGGGCAACAGCCATTGGAATCCTCAGCGTGTGCTTCTTGTGCTCAATTTCGACCCAGACGCACGTTGACCTTCGGCAAGGGAGCCTAGCATCTCGCAATGCCCCCCAAGAAGAAGCAGAAGGTCGCGCCGCCGCAGGAGCGCTTCAAGGCGTTGAAAATCGTCATCATCGATGCCCTGCCCTTCCAGAGGAAGCTCTGGCAGGAGCGCATCGGCGCGGGCTTCGTCGCCGTGACCTCCGCCGACGTCGCGGCCGGCGCGCTCGCGCGGCACGGCGACGCGACGCACGTCGTGTCCTGCGCCAAGGACCGCGCGCTCGCGGGCCGCGTCCGCGACGACGTCGGCGCCGCGCCGCACGTCGTCACGGACGAGTGGCTGACGACGACGCTGCGCGCCGCCGACGGCCTCGCGGCCGAGGCGGACTTCGCGTGGCGCGCGCCCGCGCCCGCCGCGCCCGCGGTCGCGGCGCCGGCCGCGGCGCGCGCGCGCGCCGTCAACGTCGACGCCGGCCAGAACGACGACGTCGTCGCCAAGCTCAAGGAGCTGCTCGAGTTCTACGAGGCCGACGGCGAGAGCAACTTCCGCACGATGCCGCTCAAGAAGGCGATCAGCCGCCTCGCGACGCTGCCGGCCCTCGCGGAGGACGACCTCGACGACGCGTCCCTCGCGGCGCTCCTGCCCAAGGCCTGCCAACAGAACACGCGCGCGAAGATCGTCGAGATCTTCGAGACCGGCGACCTCGAGCGCCTCGTCGAGTTCCGCAGGAACCCGGACAAGCGCGCGAGGAAGGAGCTGACGACGGTCTTCGGCGTCCAGACCGCGACGGCGAACCAGCTCATCCAGCAGGGCGTGCGCTCCGTCGCGGACCTGCGCGCGGCCGTCGCCGCGCGGCCGAACTTGGTGCCCGCGCGGACCGTCGCGGCCCTGGCGGTGCACGAGGACCTGCAGACGCGCATGCCCCGCGCCGAGTGCGCGCGGATCCGCGACGAGATCGCTCAAAAGGCGCGCGCGATCTTCGCGCGGCGCTACCCCCGCGCGGACCCCTTCGAGCTCTCCGTCGAAGCCTCGGGCTCCTTCCGCCGCGGCGCGGCGACGTGCGGCGACGTCGACGTGCTCGTGACGGCGCCGGTCTGGCGCGACGGCGACAGCGATGGCGCGCGGCGCGCGTCCGACGACGGCGCGCGGCGCCCGTCGGACGACGCCGGCGACCCGGACGTCGGCGCCGCGGAGTCGCGGTCGAGCCGCGACGCGTTCCTCCGCGACCTCGTCGGCGCGCTCCGCGACTCGGGCCTGCTCACGGCGCACCTCGCCGGCGCGTGCCTCGGCGGCGGCGCCGCGGACGGGCCCGTCGAGGTCGACGACGTCGGCAAGGTCCTGCGCGCGGGGCCGTCGACGTACAACGGCATCGGCCGCGTCGACGGCGGCGCGCACCGCCGCGTCGACGTCAAGTGCTACGCGCCCCAGCACTACGCCTTCGCCCTCGTCTACTTCTCCTCCGGCGACCACTTCAACCGCGCCATCCGATCCCTCGCCAAGGCCCAGGGCTACTCGCTCTGCGACACGGGCCTCCGCGCGAGCGCGCGGTCGGGCTCGTGCTACGGCGGCGACGGCAAGTACGTGTCCAACAAGATCCAGGTCTGCCGGAGCGTGCCCTGCGCGACGGAGGCGGACATCTTCGACTTCCTCGGCATCGACTACAAGTCGCCCGAGGAGCGCGCCGTCGCGGACAACGCGACGGCCGTCGGGTCCCGCGCGCGGGCGATCCGCCTCGGCGCCGGCCTCGCCGCGGACTCCGACGACGACGACGCCGCCGCGTAAGGAGAGGGGCGCGAGCAGTTACGGGGGCGCAGGCGCGCCGCGGCCGCGTCGGGGGCGCCGCCCTAGAGGCGCTTGAGGCCCTTCTTCTTGTTTTCCTTCTGCTTCTTCTTCTCCTTCTCGACCTTGCGCTTCGCGGCGAGGTTGGCCTCCGCGTTCGCCTCGCCGGCCTCGTCGCCGTTCTTCTCCGTGAGCGTCGGGCCGGGCGACGCCGCGCCGCGCCTCGCCGCGTGGAGGTCCGTGTAGAGCCGCGCGCGCGCCGCGTACTCGTCGTAGGACGTCATGAAGAGCTTGCCCGCCTCGTCGTTGAGGCTCGACTCGGGGAAGGGCACGATGAGGAGGCAGCGGATGACCTGGAGCACGTGGCTCAGCGTCACGTCGCTGCTCCAGTCGCGCTTGAGCGTGTTGACGCAGATGTCGCCGTTCGCCGCGATGTTCGGGTGGAAGATCTTGGTCAAAAAGAAGCCCCGCGGCGGCGCCGACGGGAAGTCCGAGCCGAGCACGAGCTTCAGGCGGAACGTGCCGCCCTCGTAGGGCGTGCCCGTGGGGCCGCTCATTTCCGCGTGGATCTCCGTGAGCTGGTCCGCGTCCGTCTCGACGTACTTGACGCCCTCGGGCGGCGACGTCGCGAGCGCCTTGACCTCCTTGCCCATGCGCGCCGCGAGCTCGGACGTTACGTGGGAGGCCATGCTTGCCAGACTAAAAAAGAGTGGATCGATAAAGGGGCGTGGCGAGTCGGTTTCGCGAGAAAGAAGGAGCGGAAGCGAAAGCGGGACACAACATCCTCAATTAAGTCACACGCCTTGGTAAAGTCACGCGCACACGCTCGGAAATCGTCACGCGCAGCCGATGCCCCGCGCGCGATAAAATACCCCGCACGGCCGCGCGCCTGAATCAGTGCCGAGCGCCCGGAGCGGCACCACCCCGACGCCAACAAAGCCAAGCAACGGGACGCTGCAAGTTGCAGTTCAACAAAGCCCACGGATTTGCGTTGCAGGCCGAATCATCAACACGGTAAGCTGCCCGGGCTCGGCGTCGATAATAGCAAACGGTGGCCTGATCGGTGTGCGCATCGGTCGGCCCGGCCGCCTGCGGACCTAGAGCCACCCCCGGTGCCCGGGCGGCGCTTCCAGCGCCGGCCCGCATCTCCGTCCAGCCTTGCCGCAAGGCCTCACAACACCGGGCGCGGCGGCGACACCGCCGCGCCGCCGCGGCTGCGCGCACCCGCAGTCATGGGGCGCAAGGCCGAGTCGTTCCACGTCAAGGTCGCCGTGCGCGTGCGGCCGCTCCTGAAACACGACAAGGAGCAGCGCGAGGTCGTGTCCGTGAGCTCCGACGGCGGCGCGCCGTCCGTGACCGTCGTCGACCCCGACAAGGCGTTCCCCGGCAAGAAGCAGGAGATCGACTACCTCCGCGTGGACTACGTGCGGGAGCGCGCCTACGAGTTCGACCACGTCTACGGCCCCGGCGACGACACGGGCCGCGTCTTCCGCGAGGCCGTGCGGCCCATGGTCGACGTCGTCCTCGAGGGCGTGAACGTGACGATCTTCGCCTACGGCCAGACGGGCAGCGGCAAGACGCACACGATGCTCGGCCACCGCGGCGAGACGGGCGTCATGCGCCTGACCCTGGCGGAGATGTTCGGCAAGGCCAAGGGCGCCTGCCGCTTCTTGGTCTCGTTCGTCGAATTGTACAACGAGGAGATCCGCGACCTGCTGCTCGACGCGCCGATCCGCGCGCACGTCGACCACGGCGGCCAGGGCGGCCTGGACCTGCGCGAGGACCCCGTGCGCGGGCCCTGCATCGCCGGCGTCACGGAGGTCGCGGCCAACGAGGTCGACGAGGTCATGTCGCTT
This sequence comes from Aureococcus anophagefferens, assembly GCF_000186865.1. Taxonomy (NCBI): domain Eukaryota; class Pelagophyceae; order Pelagomonadales; family Pelagomonadaceae; genus Aureococcus; species Aureococcus anophagefferens. Next base: position 326,927 of record NW_008705588.1, read on the forward strand.
TTAGCCGCGGGCAACGGGCGGCGGACGCAGGAGTCCACGCGGGCCAACAGCGAGTCGTCGCGGTCCCACGCCGTGCTCCAGATCGCCATCGAGTCGAGCGACAAGGTGCCGAGCCGCAAGCGCGAGGGCCAGGTCGTCAAGGTGAAGCGAACCTCGAAGCTCTCGATGATCGACCTCGCGGGCTCGGAGCGCGCCGCGGAGACGCGGAACTCGGGCGCGCGGCTCCAGGAGGGCGCGCGCATCAACCGGAGCCTGTTGGCCCTGGGCAACGTCATCAACGCGCTGCGCAAGGCCAACGGCGGCGGGCCGTCGTACGTGAACTTTAGGGATTCGAAGCTCACGCGGCTGCTCAAGGACTCCCTCGGCGGCAACTGCCGCACGCTCATGCTCGCCCACGTCGGCCCGTCGTCGAGCTCCTTCGAGGAGACGCTCAACACGCTCAAGTACGCGCACCGCGCGCGCGCGATCAAGAACTCCGTGAAGGAGAACCTCCGGAAGATCGACAAGCCCAAGCACAAGGTCTTCAAGGCCGCCGCCGTGCACCCCGAGCCCGGCCCGGCGCCGAACCGGCCCGACCACGGGCGGTCGAAGACGAGCCTCCACGAGGCCGACGCCGCGGACCCGCGGCGCGTCCGGCGGCAAAAGTCGAAGGTCGGGAGGCCCGAGCGGTCCGTCCACGACGTCAAGGCCAAGCTGCGGGCTAGGCGCGAGCGGCGCCAGCGCCAGGTCCACCCCGTCAAGGAGACGCGCCTCATGCTCGACGGCCACGCGGTCGCGCCCGGCGCGTCGCCGTCGGGGCCCGGCGACGCGGCCGCGCACCGCGCGCGCCTCGTCGAGCAGCTCCACAAGACGCGCAAGGAGGTAGTGGGCCAGGTGCGCGCGGCCATCGAGCTCCGCAAGACCGTCGAGGCGCTCACGGCGGGCCGGAGCCGCACGAGCCTCTTCAAGACGCAGCGGCGGTCGCCCGCGCGGCGCGTGCCGCCGGACGGCGAGCCGTCGCCGACGCTGCCCAAGATCGAGACGGCGACGCCCGTCGCCGCCGCCGCCGAGGCCTACGCCGCGGCGACGAACCTGTCCAAGTCGTCCCACGAGCTCCTCCGGCGCGACCCCTTGGCGTTCCTGTCCGACGTGCTCCTCAACAACGGCGGCGCGGCGCCGCCGCCGCCCCAGGTCACGCCGACGTCGTCGTCCGCCGAGCCGTCGCCGGCGAAGCAGACCGCGGACCCGCGGGCCTTCGACGAGGCGACGTCGACGCGCGTCCGCGCGCGCGCCGCGCGCGAGTGCGAGGGCCTCCGCCGCGCGGTGAAGCGCAACCTCGACAAGCACCAGCTCGGGGCGCCCGCGGAGCCGAAGCCCGCGGAGAAGCACGCGAAGCTCGGGCTGCCCGGCGGGCCGAGCCACGCGACCGCGCTGCTCGACGCGGAGATGAAGATCGTCGGCCTCGAGCTCGAGAAGCTCGAGATCGCCGAGGCGGCGCACCAGCAGCCCGAGACGCAGACCGACGAGCGCGAGGTCCACGAGATGGCCCTGAAGAAGCTCGAGCTCCAGGTGCGCCTCCGGAACAACGTCATCCGGAAGCTGGTCAACGAGCTCGAGAAGCGCGGCTCGGGCGGCAAGCTCCGCAAGAGCCGCCTGAGCCACCCGAACATCTCGCCGTCGAAGCACCTCGTGCCCCCGGCGGGGGACAAGCCGCCGAGCCCGCGGCCCGCGTCCGCGCAGGACCTCACGCCGCGCGCGCCCGGCGGCGGCGGCGACGACAAGTCGGGCAACATCTTCGCGGAGCTCCTAGGCTCGCCGTCCTTCCTCGGGTCCCTGCCCAAGGCGGGGAACGTCGCGGACCTGAGCCTGCCGACGCTGCCCCACCGCCCCGCGGCCGAGCGCTCGGGCGGCAACGCGCCGAGCCGCTGGAGGAGGTGAGCGCCCGAGCGGCGGCCGCGAGCGCCGCCGCGAGATCCCGCGCGCAGCCCGACACAAGTTAACACGGGGCTCCCGGTATTTCTTCTGGGGCGGGGTGGGCTCAACGCTAGTGAATGGCATTGATATCGATTACGATTACCTCGCCGAGCGCCTGCGGGGACCTCGTCGTCCGACAAATGTTAAAAGCCTAACGCTCAGTTAGCGAGGCGACCGCGTCGTTTGCCTCCTCAACGCTCCTCCTCAAGGCCCTTTGAAAGGCACTAGTGCCCTTGGCGGCCGCGCGACGCACAGGCAGCGTGTCGAGTACTTCGATCGCATACTTGTCGCCCTTGGCCGCGGCCTTCGTGAACCAACGTTCGGCTTCCTCGAAGTCTTGTTCCACGCCTTCGCCCTCTAAGTAACGAATACCGAGGTTGTGCTCTGCAAGGGTTAAGCCAGCGTCTGCGGCGAGCCTGTAATGGTATACTGCCTCTTTCATATGGCCGCGATCCCTGAAAAAGTTTCCAAGATTGAAGTGGGCGTCACAGTGACCACGCTCCCCAGCCATTCGCCACAGGCTTATTGTCTTCTTCCTGTCCACCTTGACGCCTTCTCCACCAGACCAGCAAAGTGACCCAAGTTTCAACATCGCATCCGCGTTCCCGAGCTCCACAGCGCGCCGGTAAATCTTCGCTGCTTTTCTTTCGGATTTTGGAATACCGAAGTCCTCATCACCGTCGCGGTAGCAATCTCCCAAAAGCGAAATCGCTTCCGGTACCTCGTTCTCCACGTGGCGACGAATCAGAGCCAAATCTTCCGCTCCAGTTTCGGACATCGGGGTTCGACACAGCGGACACGGCTCGAAGCCGATGTGATTAGCACACGACATGCAGATCTTTCGGCAGCAGCAAATTCGAAGGACGTCTTTCTTATTCGCGTCCCAGTCCTCGCGGCAGATCGGGCAACACGGGCCGTGCCGCGCCGACAGCGGCTCGGGCGCCGGGTTCGCCTCGCGTCGCAGACGAGCGGCCTCGTGTTCCGCCGCGATGCGCGCGCGAATCTCGTCGGCTTGCGACCGCGGCGCGGGGCCGTAGAACACGTCCCGCGGCGGCGACGGCGGGGGCGTCGGCGCCTCCGCCCGCGCCGCCTCGGCCGCCCGCTCGTTTCGAATCTTTTTGCACGCCTTCCGGTGGCCGCGGTCGCGCCAGTCGATGCGTTGACATTCGGTCGAACAATACTGCGTCGTGCCACAAGGACAATTCAGCTTCGCCTTCTCCGAGCAGATGGAACAGGTCAGGCGGAGCTTCAAGGCTTTGGCTCGAGCTTTTTTGATTTCGTACTCGCGTTGCTTTTTACGCCATTCCGGCTCGTCCGGGGGGGGTCGTGAGTCCATGCTCTATCCTTCGACAGGTCTCGCGTTGTGACGTCGGGCGTTTGTTGTGCTCACGGCGACGGCGGCGGCGAGCGGCAGTCGCTCCTTCTCCTCTGGTCTTGAGGCGCTCTTCGCACTACTCGACTGTGGCAAAAAATCTGCGGCCGCGCGCTGCGCATATGCGGAGGTGGCAGGCTCGCCCGACGTTGTACGATGGCACATTTAACAAAACTGTCGCCGCCGAAATTCTGAAGCTCGACACATAATGTGCAGCTTCCTCTTCATCGCTATCCTCCACATCACGACCGCGCAGACGGCCCTCGGCCTGCGCAAAACCCCAATCATCCACCGCGAGAAGCGCCACACCTACGGCGCCGCCTGGCTCTCGACGATGGCCCGGCTCTTGCGCGTCGCGGAGAAGAGCGGCGATCCCGCGAAGCTGGTCTCGAACCTCGAGGCCGGCACGTACCAGTTCACGGGGAAGCTCCCCGGCTGCGGGCGCAAGAAGGATGGCTTCCCGCACGCGCGGGACGTGTTGGATTTCATGTCCGTGCACCTCGGCGCGCTGCACCGGCTCGCGCCGAAGGCGACGGCGGCGCACGCGTCCGCCGTCGACGGTCTCGCGGCGTTCTTCGAGGACCGCGCGGCCCGCGAGGCAATGCGGCGGACGGCCGAGGATGCCCGGAGCCACGCGGCGAGCCTCGGTCTGGTGAGCCTCTGTTTCGACTGCTCGCGCGCCGGCCATCGGCGGAGCACGGAGGGGAAACGGCTGGAGCTCGCGTACGCGCGCGCGACGGCCGCGAGCCTCCGGGCGACGTGCGGCGCCGTCGTCGCGGGCGTCATGCGCGACGTCGCGGCCAACGAGACGGCCTGGGCGCGGGCGGCGGGCTTCGACGGCGTCTTCGTCGTCGACCACCGCGACCGGCGAAAACCGGGGAACGCGTCGCGGCGCGGCTTCCACCCGCCCGACGCCATGCACCCCGTGCAGACGTGGCTCCGCTTCGCGACGACCGTCCGCGACCTCCGGGCAAAGGGCCAGAGCGACGCCGCGGCCGTCCGGTGGTTCCGCGAGCCGCCGCGAGATCGCGTCTTCGACTTCGTGGCCTGGAGCGAGCAGGACCAGGCGCTCGTCCAGCGCGCGTCGAACGCGGCGTTGATCGCCGCCGTCGACGATTTTTGCAATTATACGCTCGGCGCCGCGATCCCCTACCGCGGCGTCGCGTACCCGGAGAGCCCCGCGCGCCGCAACCGCCGCGTGCCGCCGGGCCTGTCGCCCCTGCGGCCGGACCAGACCTTCGCGACGGGCGCGGACCTCCTGGAGAACGTGTCCTGCTGCCTGCCGGGCAAGCGGTCCAAGTTCGAGCGCTCGTTCGTCCCGGGCTACGCGGCGCGCCGCGCGTCGAACGCGCCCGCGGGCGGCCTCCGCGGCGCGGGCGGCGCGGGCGTCGACGTCATCCTCGCCGCCGACGTGCAGATCCGCGCCGCCGGCCTCCCCGCCGCCGTCTGCGTGCCGCGGCGCCGCCGCGGCGCCGCGCGCCCGGGGCTCTTCGACGACTGCGCCTATGCGGACGCGCCGGAGAACGCCACCGAGGCGCGCTACGGCCGCGGCCACCGCGGCCCGCGGAAGAAGCAGAAGCAGGCCGCTGCGACGCGCGGGGCGCCCGCGCCGCCCGCCGCGGCTCATCTGCGGGCGCGGGCCGATGCGACGCGCGGGGCGCCCGCGCCGCCCGCCGCGGAGCCGCGTGCGGAGCCCGAGCCGCGCGTCGCTCGCCCACCGCCTCGCTCGCCCCTCGGCTCTCTCGTCAACCGAGTCGTCGACGCGATGGTTGCATAGCGTCTATTTACATCCCGCATTAGTATATGGCGGCGCGGCGGGGCGAGTCCGTCCCGGCCGCGCGGCCGCGGGGAAATCGGGCGCGTTTGTCGGGAAGAGGGTTCGTTCGCGAACGCGCGTCGCGTGTGTGGGGGCGACTTGGTCGGGAAGAGAGATCGACGGACGCGCGTTCTAGATCTTGCTTCGCGCTTGTGGGGGCGGGAAAAACGATTCGTTCGCGAACGCGCGTCGACGGCTAGAGTCCCGCGAACGGGTCATCGGTCTCCTCCGTCGGGATCACTTGCGTCTTCTTCGGCGAAGCCATGGCGGCCATCGACCCCTCCTTGGGCGCGGCTTGGGGACTGCTCGGCGTCACCCTTCGCACTTGCGCGAGGAGCGTCGCTTCGTTGATTATTGGGGACGACTTCGGGGGCGCCGGCGCTTGCGGACTCGACGCGGGCGGCGGCGCGGCCATGGCCTTCAAGAATTCAGAACTCATGTGTCTAGTGTGGGAGCGTGGTCCGCGCAAATTCTGGTATATAGCCAGCGCTAACAGCACGAGCAGCGGCAGCGTTCTGACCAAAAAACGTATGCTTGTGTCTCGAGGCCGCAAAATCCCTCAAAATCTTACCTAAGAGGCCTCCTAAGGACCAACTTTAACCAAGCCCACACCTACTAGTAGCGTCGAGTTCATGTCGTTCTCCATGCCCCCCTTGGCGGCGGCGTCGTGCTTGCGGCGGGCATCGCGTTCAAGAACGCCAGAATCCAGACCGCGAATGTCGGCGCGGAGAGGAACGCGGCAGCGCCAATCACGACTCCAAGTCGCCCGCGCGCAAGCGCAGCATCTCGGGCGACGGTAGGCGTGAAGACTAGTCGGGCCGCGGGATCGACGACGGAGCGCCGATGAGGCCGAGGCCTTCGATGAGGTCGCAGATAGGTCGCCGAAAATTTTACCTTTTAAAAAAGCAGGGCTGAAATCTCCACTGTCGCGCCCCACGCGATGCCCTTCTATATTCTAATCGCCGCCCTCCTGGCCTCAACGACGGCCCAGATCCTACCGGGTCTCACCGACTTTCGAGGCGTTAGCAAAGACGTGTGTGAACCCAGCGACCCGACCTGCCGCGTCGTCTGCCAAGACAAGCCCGGGTTCACGGGGAACCGGGGGAAGTGGGACAACTGCGCCGCACTCGAACGCTGGGGCGCCGGAAGAACGCGAAAGAGGGGGCAGATGGGCGTGGCGCCGTGGGCGGATCGCGTCGAGCACGCGCGCGCGGTCGTCGACCGCGAGGGCACGAGCGCCGTCGACGCGTGCTGCTTCTTCGGCGGGGGGAGCCAGATCATCCTGCGGGAAGCGCGGCCGCTCTTCGACGCGAACGTCGACGCCAAGGCCGCGAAGAAGGTCGTGCCGGCCGCGTGCGCCGACTACCTCGCGACGTCGTTCCCGTCGATCGGCGACCTCACGACGCCCGGCCGCGGCCACGTCGGGGACCGCGGCGGCTACTGGACGGCCTGCACGCACCTCGACATCTACGGGCTCAACTTCGCGTCGTTTTTGGCGCGCCACATCGCGTACGGCCTCCGGCCGCGGACCGTGCTCGAGTTCGGCTGCGGCCTCGGTACGACGAGCGACTTTCTGGCGCGACACGTGCCCGGCGGCGCGCACGTCGTCTGCCTCGAGCCGTCGACGATGCTCGGCGAGGTCTTCGCGTCCAAGAGCCGCGTCCACCCGCAGCGGCCCTACCAGCTCGCCGTCGACGTCTTCGACCCCGCCGCGAAGGCGTGCGCGCGCGACCTCTTCGCGCGCAAGTTCGACCTCGTGCTCTCCTTCGAAGTTGCCGAGCACCTTGATTCGGACCGCCTCGCGCCGCTCGTCGAGCGCCTCGCGGCCGCGACGGGCAGGTACCTCGTCTTCTCGGCCGCGCGGCCGAAGCAGGGCGGCACGGGCCACATCGACGGCTCGATGAAGCCCAGGGAGTGGTGGATCGACCAGTTCGAACGGCAGGGGCTCGTCTACCTCCCCATGCTGAGCGGCCGGCTCAAATGGTCCGCGAAGCCGGACCGCGAGTACGACCTGGGCCCGAACCTCATCGCCATGGGCGCGCCGGGCGCCGTGGACCGCTCCGACGTGCCCCCGGAGGTCGGCGGCGGCTGCGCGTCCTACGGCCACAAGTTCTGCACCCACGACGGGGACACGGTGGCGGCGACCTACACGCGGGAGCAGCGCCTGGAGGAGAAGGAGCAGGAGAAGCACAGGCGCGCCTACCAGCGCGACAGCCAGGCCGCGGCGCTCTGGCCCGAGCTCCACGCCATCGAGCGCGCGCTCAAGGCCGGCACGCTCTCCTGCTCGTCGCCCGCGCGCTAGCTTCGCCGATTAATCCCCCTTGCCCGCCGCGGGCGTCGTCGAGGGCCCCGCGAAGAGCAGGGACTGGAGGAGCCCCGCGGCGAAGTAGTTCTTGCGGAGGAAGAAGGGCGACCAGGAGAAGCTCCGGTGGACCTTCGTGATGCCCGTGGCGAGGTCCTCGGGGTAGGGGTGGGCGAGGCCGAGGGCCCGGCAGCAGCCCTTGCACTCGTGGGACGCGAAGAACGCGCGGATGTGATCCAGCGACTGGCCGTTGCCCGCGCCGAAGTCGTCGCAGGACCGGCACGTGTGGATCTGCGGGTCCGTGATCGTCAGCGTGTCGCTCGCCGTGCGCACGCCCTGGATGTCGCATACCACCAGCTCGCGCTTCGACCGCTCGTAGGTGAAGTGGGAGAACGCGCCGCTGATCGTCTCCGCGTGCCGGTCGGACAGCAGCAGCAGCGCGTTGAACGTGTTGCTGTTGTACTTGTTGAAGCGCTCGTAGGCGCCGTCGATGAAGGGCTCGACGTGGACGTAGCGCCGGTCGCTGCCGAGCGCAAAGGCCGCGTCGCCGTCGCCGGCGACGGAGATGATCTCGACCACGGCCGCGGCGCCGACGTCGACGCGCGCGGCGACGCCCGCGGCCGCCGCGGCGCCGTTGAAGTCGCGCGCGAGGGCCGCGGTGCGCTCGTGGACGTAGACGTCGCGGAAGTAGACCGCGTCGCCGACCTTCTGGTGCTCCCAGAGCCACTCCTTCGTGTCCCGCGTGTAGGCCTTGGCGACGCAGCGCTCGACGCCCAGGATCGCCGACCCGTCGACGCGCGCGAGCTCGCGCATGGCGCCCTTGATGCGCACGTCGAGCGGCGCGTCGGCGATCTTCGCCTCGACGTAGCCCGACACGGTCCACTTGCCGGGCGCGACGGCCATGTCGACGTAGGCGTCGTCGCCGGCCGCGTCGTAGCGGTAGACGCGCACCTTCATGGTCCGCGCCGTCGCCGGGACCCAGGGCTCGTCGGCGCGCGCCGTCGCGTCGTCGTCGACGGACGGCGACCGCGGCTTCGGGCGGCCGTTCGAGCCCCGGCCGCCGGCGACCGCGCGCTCGACGCCGAGGAGCAGCCCCTGGACGAGCTGGGGCGCGCGCGCCCAGCGCACCTTGAGCAGGGGCTCCCGGTTCGCGACGGACACGAAGAAGACGGCGCTCTCCGCGAGGGCCGTGCAGAAGGGCACGAAGTTCGCGTCCAGCGCCACGTGGCGCCGCCACGCGCGGTGGCCGACGAGCGCGTAGAGCATGCCGTGGGCCACGCGCACGGCCTCGCAGCCCATGGCCACGCCGAAGAGGGGGAACCCGTGGGGCGCGGCGAAGACGGCCTCGCGCACCTGGAGCGCCCAGTTGACGTAGCGGCTCGGCGCGAGGAGCAGCGCGATCGACGTGTGCCGCGCGTTCCGGTCGCTCAGCGCGGCCGAGCTCATGACCATGGAGCTCAGCAGGTGCATGACGTAGTACGCCCCGGCGTAGGCCGGCACGCCCGGCGACGCCGTCGGCCGCCCCGCGCGGAACTCGCCGAGCAGCACGACGGCGATCGCGCCGAAGCAGGCGACGTGCGCCGCGCGCGCGAGCGCGATCGCGCGCGTGACCCAGGCCGGCACGGGCCGCCAGCTCCCGCGGCGCGCCGCGTCGAGGGCCGCGCGCCGGTGCCGGTCCGCCAGGATGCCGAGGAAGGACACGTGGAGCACGGCCGTGGCGACGAGGCCGGGCGTGCCGAGGAGGAGCCGGAGCCACGGCGCGACGCGCCCGTAGGCCGCCGCCGACGACAGCGGCTCCAGTAGAAACGGCGCCGCGGCGACGACGGCGAGCGAGTGCGTCGACGCCGGCAGCACGTTGACGACGACGAGCGCCGCGACCTCGAGCGCCAGGTTCAGGTCCGTCGGCGCCGGCAGCGAGCGCTTCGCGTCCCAGGCGTAGAGCCCGACGACGATGACGAGCGCGAGCCAGAGGTGGCGGTACGTCCCCGGCCAGAGGTGCCAGACGTCGCCGGGCCACATCGCCGCCGGCGCGCGCAGCGGGCAGCCGGGGCGCAGCCCCCAGAAGCTCTCGAGGCAGAAAGGGCATCATGCACCGCATGGTTCCCTCAACATTGCTTACGCGACGAAGGCGAGGTGGCGCGCGTTCGCGTCGCGGACGCGCATGAGGTCGACGCGGTCCTTGAGCGGCCCCGCGGCCCCGCGGCGGATGAGGGCGTCGTGGAACGCCTCGGCGAGCTTCGGGTGCGACGACGCGGCCGCGTCGTCGCCGAGCGCGAGCGCGAGCGGCAGGCGCCAGTCGTCCAGGCGGTAGGCGCCGACGAAGGCGAGGAGCGCCGCCGCGAGGGCCTCGTCCTCCGCCGACGCCGGCTCGCCGGCGCCCGGCACGACGCGGAGCGCGAGCGACAGCGCGTCCAGCACGTGGTCCGCGACGGCCGCGCGCGTCTCGCCCGGCCGGTGGTGGATCTTGACGACGACGCTCGCCGCCGCGGCGCGCCCGGGCCAGGCGGCGTCGACGGCGCGGAGCGCCGCGCAGAGCTCCGCCGCGCGGCGCACGGACGCCGGCGACGCGGCCGCGAGCAGCCGCGCGACGGCGCGCGCGGCGACCTCGTCCGTGCCCGCGCCGTCGGTCCAGCCCGCGTCGTCGCCGCCCTCGTCCCACTCGCAGAACGTCACGTCGACGCGGCCCAGCGCGGCGGCGCCGCCGCCCGCGGCCTCGCAGCGCCGCGCGAAGCGCCAGACGTCCTCCAAACCCGTCGCCGTCGCGGGCTCGCCGTCGTCGCCCGGCGCGGGCCGCGCCTCCGGCGGCGCGCCGAGGCACCGCCACAGCAGGGCCTTGGCCGCCGCGAGCATCGTCGCGCGGCACACGTCGCCGTCGCCCACGGCGTCGTCGACGGCCGCCGCGGACACGAGAGGCAGCAGCTCCGCGGCCGTCGCGAGCTCGTCGGCCTTGAGCGCCGCGGCGAAGAGCGCCCGGGGCCGCGCGAGGCGGCCGTCGGCGAAGGCCGCGGCCGCCCGCTCCGCGCCGCCCGCGAAGAGCGCGTCGAGCTCGGGCGGCTCCAGCGGCCGCGCCGCGCGGCACGCGACGCGCAGCAGGCCCGCGCCGCCGAGGGCGTCGCCCGCGAGCCAGAGGTAGCAGCGGCTCGCGAAGGCGCGTCGCCCGTCGCCGCGGCTCGCCTCGCGCGCGGCGGCCGCGACGGCCGCCGCGAGCGCGTTCGCGCCGTCGGCGGCGTCCGCGGCTCGTAGCGCGTCGCGCGCGCGCCGCAGGTCCACGTCCGCCGCCGGGTCCGGCGCCGCGGCGAAGGCGTCGTAGGCAGATTCGCAGGCGTCGGCCTCCTCGCCGTCGAGGGACGCGGCGTAGCGGCCCGCGCAGCGGCCGACGCAGGAGTCGACGACGGCGGCGAGCGGCGCGCGCGCGTCGCGCCGCGCGGCGGGCTCGTGGACGTTTCCGCGCCGCGCGGCGACGACGCGCACGAACGCGCCGGCGCCGTCGCCGCCGGCGACCCAGGCCGCGGGGCCGAGGTCGTCGACGGCGCGCGGCGCCGCGGGCCGCGCGCCCACGGGCCCGTCGAGGCCCGGCGCCCACGCGGCCGCGCGGCCGCCGGAGACGACGAGGACGCCGCCGAAGCCCGGCCGCGTCGCCAGCGCGTCGACGTCGGCGGCGATGGGGTCCCAGGAGCCCGCGCCGGCCGTCGCGGCGACGCCGCCGCGGCCGTCGAGCACCGTGAGGACCGCCGCGCCGTCGCGCGCGCGCGTCGCCCAGGCCGCCGCGACGACGTCGACGTCGGCCTTGCCCGGCGCGAAGTCGCCCGGCGCTACGACGTAGAAGGGGTCCTCGTCGCCGACGGTCCGGCCCGCGCGGACGACGAACGCGGAGAGCCCGGCCGCGCCCGCGGCCGCGACGCGGTACGCGTCGCCGTCGCGGCCGCAGGCCAGGAGCCGCGCCGGCGTCTCGGGCAGGCGCCCGTCGAGGGGCAGGCGCCGGCAGCCGCGTTCCACGTCGTAGAGCTCGAGGCCCCGGTCCGCCGCGGCCAGCAGGAGCGCGTCGCCGAGCCAGAGCGCGTCGTCGACGCGGGACCCGCGGCAGAAGGGCCACCAGTCGCCGGCGTCGAGGTCGACGACGGCGCCGCCGCCGGGCCCGCCGACGGCGAGGCGGTGCGCCCGCCGCGCGGCGGACGTCGGCGCGGCGCCGACGCCGAGGCCTCGGACGGCGAGCTTCGACCACGGGCCGCCGCAGTTCGCGACGACGGCGGCGCCGGCGCCGAGAAACACCGCGCCCCGCGACGCCACAACAAAGGGCACGCAGGCGACGCCGCCGGCGGCGTCGACGACGGCGCACGCGGCGCCGCCGCCGCACCACGCGAGCCCCGCGACGGCCGCGGCCGACGCGCCGCGCGCGAGGACGCCGCGGCCCCGCGCGTCGAGCGCCACCCATCGCGCGCCCGAGCCGTAGCAGAGCGCGCGCCCCGCCGGCGCCCAGGCGACGCGCGCGCCCGGGCCCAGCGCGCCGTCCGCGAAGCTCCGCGTCGGCGGCCCGCCCTCCGCGCGGTGCACCGTGAGCCCGCCGACCCAGGCGACGACGACGTGCGCCCCGGACGCCTCCAGCGCGACGCCCACGGCGGGACCGAAGCCCAGGGACGCGTCGCGGCACGCGCGCCGCCGCCGGCCCAGCGCGGGCTCGAGCCTGGGCAGCGAAAGCGTTCCCGACTTCGAAGGCTCCGATCTCGGCCGCTTCCACTCGTTTCGGCTGATTTTTGGACGAGCGATCATCCCTCGGCGCGCTCTCGAAGCGTGGGCGTTTCTTCGGGACTACGCGCGCGGCGAACACTCACGTTGGAGCGACGTCGAATCACCCCTCGTCGGCGCGGGCTCGAGCAGCGCGACGAACGCGCCCTCGTTGAGGTGGCCGTCGGACATCTGGCGCACGACGGCGGCGACGAGGCCGCCGGCGCAGGAGCAGGCGTCGTAGACCTCGAGCTCCGTGCCCACGGCGGCGGGCACGACGCGCGTCGCGCCCGCCTTGGGGTCCGCGGGCGCCGCGCCGCGCCAGCTCAGCTCGACGAGCGCGCCGCACCGCGTGACGACGACGACGCCCTCGCCGGGCGCCTCGCAGAGCCAGCGCGGCGCGCGGCCCCGCGTCTTCTTCCCGGACGCGACGCGCCGCAGGGACGCGCCCTCGGCCGCGAAGAACGCGGCCTCGGCGCCGCCGTCGCGAAAGCGCCGCAGCGCGGCGACGCGGCCGCCGCGCGCGGCGACGCAGCCGCCGACGGGTCGCTCGGACCGGTCCGGCAGCCGCTCGCTGCAGAGGCTCGTCGGCGTGTTCGTGCCGTCGACGCGCACGAGCGTCACGCGGTCGCTGCTCAGGCAGGCCACGTCCGTCTCCTCGCCGCGCGCGCCGCAGGCCACCGCCAGGACCGTTTCCGTCGCCGCGTCGTCGAAGAACGTCGCCGCGGAGCCGCGCGTCTCCTCGCCGAGCGCGAGCATCATCGTTTCCTCGGCGTCAGCGCAGCAAGGCGTGGGATTTTGCGCGGACCATTGCTCTGCTTTGGGCCGCAAGGTGCAGTCGAGTTGCACTGCAAAGCACCCGTCCGCCAACCCCCTCCCCGACGACTCGGGGACTCCTCGGGGGCCAGCGCGTGCTTAGTTGGCTGGTCTGGTGTCTTGGGTCGTCGTCGGAGCGGGCGCGTCGCGATCAGCCTTGGGTGCTGATGGAGAAGTTGTTGATGTTCGCGCCGTCGGGCGTCTCGAGCTTGAGCGTCTTCTCGTTGCAGAGGTGGAGGAGGCCTGCGCGGGACGCGAGTCGGAAACACGGGAAAAAAAAAGGGACGCGGCGCGCCGGACAGATGAAGTAGAAGGGCATGGTGACGTCGGCCTGCTTCTGCTTGCCGGCGACGTCGGCGACGAGGCTCGCGAAGTCCGTCTCGGGCTCCTCCTCGACCTGGCGCCACATCTGGGTCTTGAGCTGGCGGACGTCGACCTTCTTGGCGCGCGTCGCGAAGGAGATGTTGATCTTGTCGACGACGCGGCCGCAGGCGAGGAGCTCGGGCCCGAGGAGCGAGCCGCCGAACGACGTGCCGCGGCCCGCGAAGGACGTCGGCCGGCCCGCGAAGGACGTCTTCCGGCCGTAGTTCTCCTCGTCGTCGTCGGGGATGGCGAAGCGGTCGCCGTCGTCGGCGTCGTCCTCGGGGCCGCCGCAGTCGTCGTAGTCGTCGCCGCCCGGCGCGGCGCCGTCGCCCCACGCGGCGCCGTCGTCGTACGCGAGCGCGGCCGCGGCGCCGTCGCCGCCGGCGTCGCCGCCCGCCGGCGGCGCGACGGCGGTGACGACGACGTCCTCGAGGAGGAAGAGGGACCGCAGGTCCTTGAGCGTGACGCGGAGGTCCTGCGGCAGGCTCAGCGCGCGCGCGTTCGCCGCCGCGCGCTTCAGCGCGGCCGCGCCGAGGCAGAGCGGGTCCCCCGCGCCGCGCTTCTTCGCCGGCGGCGGCGCGAGGGCGTCGGCGGTTTTCCGGTCAAATCTCTCGAAAATCGTCACCGCCACAGGACGCTGGGCCTCGCCCGCGGCGAGCGCGGGCCGGCCGAGCGCGCCGCCGCCGAGCGCGAAGGCGTCGACGAGCGTGTTCTCGATGCCCTCGTCGCCGAGGCCGCAGTCGTCCTCGACGTCCGGGTAGTCGTCGTCGCCGTCGTCGTCGCCGCCGAAGAACGCGGGCGCGTCGCCGCCGTCGTCGTGGCCGTCGTCGCCCGCCGGGTACGCGCCCGCGTCGCCGCCCGCCGCCGCGTCGGCGACCTCGCGCCGGAGCGCCGCCAGGGGCGGGCAGACCTACAAAGTTTCTCATCGTTTTCCCAACTCAAATCTCTCGAAAATCGTCACGGCCACCGGACGCTGGGGCAGACCGACGGCGGCAGCACGCTCCGCGGGAGCAGATTCTTGAAGGGGATGACGGACACGACCGCGTCCTCGCCGTCGTCGTCGTCGTCCGCGTCGCCGTCGCCGAAGGACACGCAGGCCGCGTCCGCCGCGAGGCGCTGGAGCAGCATGGCCCGCGCGGACCCGCCGTCGACGAGGCCCGAGCCGCCGCCGCCGCGCGAGATGCGCGAGAAGAACGCGTCGCGGTCGTCCTCCTCGACGGCCACGGCGTCGATCTGGGCCGACGTGCCGAGCGTCGCCGACGCGTCGGCGTGCGTCGCCGCCTTGCGCGCCTTGCGCTTCTTCGGCGCGGCCTCCTCGCCCTCGAGCGGCGCGTCGTCCTCGTCCTCGGACTCGTCGTCGTCGGACTCGCCGCCCTTGGTCTTGCCGCGGTGGAGGCTCTCGAGCACGCGGTACGACGTGTTCAGCGTGTCGTCGACGCGGCTGCTGTAGATCTTCACGCCGGCCTCCAGCGTGCAGCTCGCGCGCGTGAAGTTGAAGATCTTGCGCGGCTTGTTGTGCTTCGGGTTCTTCTTGCCCTCGTCGCCGCCCTCGTCCTCCTCGCGGACGACGTCGCGCATGTGGTCGATGAGCGGCAACGACCACGCGTTCTTCGCCGTGATCTTGTTCTCCTGCGACGGGAAGCGAGTTCGATGCGCGAAAATGGGAAGCGAGTTCGACGCGCGAAGACGAAAAGTGACGGACGCGGTCGTCGACCGCCGCCATCTTCAACGTCGTGCTGTACATGGCGGCGACGTCCTCGGGCGACAGGTCTTCGATGGGCTTGCCCTTGCCGCCGCCGGACTTGCGGCCGCCGAAGGACCGGCGCGCGCCGGAGCGCCGCCGGTTCTTGTTGGCGAGCTTGGGGGCCGGAGCGGCCTCCTCGTCCGAGGAGCCATCGTCGAGGCCGGGCGCGAGGAGCGCGGCGCCTCCGGAGAGGCGGCGGCGCGACATCTGCGTCGGGGGGCGTCTCTCGACGGCGCGCGTAGCGCGTCGGGGGGCGTCTCTCGACGGCGCGCGTAGCGCGTCGGGGGGCGTCTCTCGACAGCGCGCGCAGTGCGACGACGTTGCGCGGCGCGCGACGACGTTACGGGATCTGACGGCGCGCGCGCGACGCGCGCGACGCGTTGTAGCGCGTCGACGATATGCACACTCTCTTATGACACACCCCGATGTCCCCGCCCCTCAATTCACGCCCCAAAACGCCGAAAGACACTGACCATCGCGTCGAAAGCAAACCGCGCGTCTGTTCAACGTCGACGTTGTCGTCACCACCCAAAGTTGAACCAGCGTCTGATGCGAGCGTTGCTATCGAGGTCCGAAGATGTGCCACTAGCAGCCACACACAGAGACGCGACAAGATCAGAGTAACTGTGAATATGACGCGAGATCAATCGGTTGCAATAAGTGACCAGGTTTCACTCGATTCGAGTGGGGAACAGGACAACACTCAACGAAACAGTGCCGTAGTGACGCACGCGCTGCGACGCCGCAATTGCTCCGCGGCAGCAGCTGTAGCCTTCCTCCCTCGGCGCGCCGCACGACGAAGAGACGAGACCGACGCGGCGACGCCGGACCTGAGCAAGCTCGGCCTGCTGCCGCTCGAGCTCATCGAGCGGTCGTTGGCGTACCTGCCGCTCCGATTCTTATCCAACAACGTAACGCACGTCAACCCCCGATACCGCGAGCTCGCCCTCCCGCTCCTCATCCGGCGCGTCCTGTGGCTCGAGCGGGAGCTGTCCCACGACGAGTTCGAGGCCGTCGCGGGCGACGCGTTCGCGCGGCGGCGGCCCTACTTTGTCGAGCTCGAGCAGCTCTGCAAGACGCTCAAATGCGCGACGTACATTCAGCCGCCGCCCGCGGAGCTCCTCGAGTCGTGAGTTGTCGCACCCCGCGCCGCGGACCCGCGCGCGGGGCGAAATTGCACATAGTAACGTTCGCGCATCCTCCGACCGGGCGCCGTGCGGGCTCTCGAAGAGCGGCGCGGGTCTACGGCGCTCTACGGCGCGGGAGCATGCCGCTCGACATGAGACACACAAACCCCCACCCTACTTCCTCTTGCGCGCGCCCGGCGGCACGCGGAACTCGGACGACGTGAAGAAGTTGGAGATCGCGTGCTCGGAGAGGAGCTGGAAGCCGTCGACGAGGAGCTCCCGCGTCGCCGCGTTCACGGTCTCGAAGACGACGAGGGCCTTCTCCGGTTTGACGACGCCCGGCACGTAGACCGCCGCCGGGAAGGACAGGGCGAAGCAGGCGTCGCCGTGGCCGCCGGGGAGCTCCGCGACGCGGAAGCCGCCGACGTAGTAGCTGTCCAGGGCCGGCGCGCCCGCGGCCGGCGTCCAGGAGATGACGCGGCAGTCCTCGGAGAGCGTGACGACGTGGGAGCGCCGCGCCCCCGCGTCGTGCTTGATGAGCCGGAAGCCGGCCTGAAGCATCGCGACGAAGCTCTTCATGAAGTCCGTCAGCGCGAGCGCGTCCTCGTAGCTCTGGGGCGTGTAGGGCGCCGCGGCGGCCTTTTCGGGCCGCGCGGGCGTCGCCGGGGCCGCCGCGTCCGCCGGCGCCGCGCCGGCCGACGAGCCGCCGAGCGCGTACTTGAGGATCGGGTACTTTGGCACCTCGGAGCCCTCCTCGATCTTCGCGTTGATGAAGTTGTCCCAGGTCGCGGCGGCCGCGGCGCGCGTCGTCGCGTAGGCCTTCTCGATGTCCTACAGACGGATGGTTCGGCGTCGATGCGACGGGGACTGACTGGGCGCCGGCGTCGCGCGAGCGCCGGCTCGACCTCGGGGGCCCCGACGTTCGAGATGCGCCAGCCCTCCTCGTAGCTCGGCTCCGCGATGCTCTGCCAGACGGCCTCGTGCTCGCCGTCGCCGTCCACGGACGAGCCTAAAGGTTACGCGGTGAGGGCGCCGCGCGGGGCGGGCGCGCGCACCGCTGTCGAGGTCCTGCGGGCCCATGGGCGTCTTCTCCTCCTCCGCCGCCGCGGGGTCGGCGCTGCTCTCCCCGACCCCGGGCGCGTCGGTGCTGCTCTCCCGCCACGCCGACTCGAGCGGGTCCATCGCGGACTCGGCCAGCGTCGTCATCGTCCTGGGCTGCCCCTCGTCATGTCGCGGGTGTGGGAAACAAAGTTGAAGGGGCTGCAGGCCGGGGTGAACAATGCAGGAAACAAAGTTGAAGAAGGGGCTGCTCAATGATGGGCAAATGATCGATGCGCCTCTAGATGACATGGAGCTCTACGAATTGGTGATCATCGTCGCCGTTTGTGTGACCACCTTCGCCATCCTCGACCGGCGCGTGCGACGAGGGCGCGTCAAGAAGGCCGCGTGATGCGCCGCTGCGTGCTGCTCCTATTGCAGCCCATCGTCGCGGCCGACGTGATGCGCCGCTGCGTGCCGCTCCTATTGCAGCCCATCGCCGCGGCCAACCTCCTCGACCTGCCCGGCTGCGAGACGGTGGCCTTCTGCGCGTCCGTCGCCGGACCGGTCTGCGGCGCGGACTCGGCGGTCGTGCGGCTCGCCGGCGACGCGGCCTGGGCGCCGCCGCGGCGCCTCGCCGACCTGGCGGTGCCCGCGTACGCGTCGTTCACCTTCGACCTCGAGCTCCGCACGACGGACCAAGACTGCGCGCGCGGCTACGGCGCGACGCCGCGCGTCGAGGCCCACGGCGGCAACGGCGGCGGCGTCGCCGCGGGGCGGCTCGTCGCCGCCGCCGGCGGCTGGCGCGCGACGGTGCCCACGCGCGGGCCCGGCAGGTACGTCACGTCCGCGAGCGTCGACTTCGACCGCTGCGAGGCCGCGGGCCGCTGCGACGCCGGCGCGACGAAGGTCGCGGGCGCGCGGCTCTTCGCCGTCGCCGTCCGCGTCGTCGCGGCCGCCGAGCGGAACGGGAGCGCGCCGGGCTGGGCCATGTCCGAGAACAGGCTCGCCTGGGCGCCGGCGCCGCGCTACGACGTCGACAAGCTGCGAAACCTGTGGATCCACGGCATCGGCATGTCGATGACGCGGACCTTCCTGGCCGACGTCGTCGCGGAGGTCGAGCGGGCGACGGGCGAGGCCGCGGCGCGAGAAGGGCCGCCGCACGGCGGCCGGGGCTCGCCGCTCTTCCCCATGCGCTGCGACCGCCACGTCCACCCGGACGCGACGTTCCCGACGCTCGGGCTGCGGATCAGCCAGCTCTGCCACGACCTCGGCGTCGAGCCGCGGGACGGCGGGCGGCTCAACGCGACGCGCCACCTGGCCGCGGTCGGCGGCGGTACGCCGGACGTCGTCGTCATCAACAAGGGCCTCCACGTCGCCGCGTCCGTGGGCGGCGAGACCGTCCTTTCCGACTACCGCGCGAGCGTCCTGGCGCACGTCGACGCGTTCCTCGGCGTCGCGCCCCGGATTTTCTGGCGAAGAAACCTCCCGACGCACTTCCGCCGCGCGGGCGCCCGGCCGCCGGACTCGTGGAGCTGCCGCACGGCCGAGCGGCTCCGGTGCCTCAACGCCGTCGCCGACGCCGCGCTCCCTCGCGACGTCGAGGTCCTCGACGACTGGGACCTCGCGGCCGTGCGGCCCGACTGCGT
>NW_008705588.1:345917-361099 GCF_000186865.1 Aureococcus anophagefferens
CGCGGGTTTGTTTCGCGCCGGTGCGGACCCAGAAGCGGCGGTCGTCGAGTTCGAACTCGTCCGGGTGCCGCGCGCGGTTGTGCGCCCAGATCGACGGCCGCCCGATGGGCGTCGGCGCGACGTCGTCGCCCTCGCGGACGACGACGCCGACGGCGTCGTCCGGCGCCGCGAAGACCGCAAGGTGCGGGTTCGCGCCCGGCAAGGGGCCGTGCGTCGCCGCGTCCTTGGCCAGGAACCGCTTCATGCCCGAAAAGACGTCGTGGCCCCGGGGCCGCGCGCCCGGCGCCGCCTCGCCGGCCTGGTCGACGGTCACCATGGTGCAGCGGTAGCAGTCCATCAGCGCGCGGATCGGCACGCGGCGCGCGCCGACGTGCACGCGCGCCCAGGTCGTCTCTTCGAAGGCGCGGCAGCCGGCGATGACCACGTTGGGCCGGAAGTGGAAGGGCGGCAGCCGCGCCCGGACCCGCCTGTTGACCGCGGCGACGGACGCTTCCCCGACCCACGTCAGCGGCGCGCCGTCCTGGTAGCGGCACCGGTCCCGGTCGTCGAGCGACACGGGCGCTAAACGCGTGCCCCGCAGCGGCCGCGCGCCGCGGAGCCGGCAGAGCGTCACGTCGAGGCCCAGGTGGTCGCTGAGCCACGCGTCGCCGAGCGGGTAGACGACGGCGCTCAGCGGGCCGTCGTGGCCGGACCACGTCGTCGTCGCGTGGTCGCCCGTGGTCCGCACGTCGACGCGCACGCTCCCGCCGCCGGGGGAGCTCAGCACGAGCTCCAGGAGCTCGCCGACGCGGCCGTAGACGGGCCGCGGCGAGACGGCCGCGAGCGCGGGGTACTGCTTCTGCGAGAGCACCTCGCCGGTGGCCCGCTTCACGACGGCGAACTCGCGGTCGTAGCGCAGGCCCGCGCGGTCGAGGCGCGCCTCGGCGACGCGCACGCCGCCGCACGATTTCACGGGATAGATCCAGAGCTCGGCGACGCGGAGGCGCCGCGTGCAGCGGTGCGCGACCTCGCCCACGAAGAGCGCGACCGTCGCCGCGGCGCAGCAGGCGAGCATGGCGAAGCCGATGACCGCGAGCACCGTCTCGACGGCGCTCAAGTGCTCGACGCCCATTATGGCGAGCAGCGAGCTGCCCACCATCGTGCACGCTGAGTCACTTTGGCAACAGTGCAGCCGTGTTGAACCCCCTCCGTAGCGTAGATCATCCAACAGCCCTATCCTCGTTCGCACGCCCCGCCGATAGCGCGCGTCTCACTGGCCCGGCGCGAAGTTGGAGACCTTCTCGAGCTCGTAGCCGAAGGGCAGCTCGTCGCGGAAGGGGTAGTCCGGGTGGTGGCTCGTCTCGCGCCAGTGGAGGTGGCGCCAGCCGCAGTTGAGGCCGTCCATGAGCTTCGTGTCCTCGGGCGACAGGTCCCAGTCGAAGAGCTCGAAGTTGGACTCGACGCGCGCCTTCGTGACCGACTTGGTGACGACGGCGATGCCGCGGGCGATCGCGTGCTTGAGGATGACCTGGCCCGCGTCCTTGCCCGCGCGGTCCGCGATGGCGTTCACGACGGGGTCCTTGAGCGGCGTCGTGCCCGTCGGCGACGGGCCGACGGCGAGGTTCGTGTCGCCGGAGCCGAGGGGCGAGAAGGCCTGGAACGCGACGCCGTGCGTCCGGCAGACGTCGACGAGGTCCTTCTGCTGGAGGTACGGGTGGCACTCGTTCTGGAGGATCGACACGGGCACCTTCGCCATGGCGACGACCTCCTCGAGCTGGGCCTTGTTGAAGTTGCTCAGGCCGATGGACCGGCACTTGCCCGCGGCGACCAGCGCCTCCATGGCCCGCCACGTCTCCGTGTAGTGGCTGCCCTCGTCGGAGGAGAAGTAGCCTAGGGAGCAAAGGAATCGCCTTCGATGGAAGAAAAAAAGAGGCGCCGCGCGCCGCGCCGTCGTCGTCCATGGGGAACATGGGGTTCTCGCTGTAGTGGCGCGCGTCCGCGCCGTCGACGCGCGTCGACGCCTGGAGCCCGCTCGCGGGGCAGGCCTGGGGCCAGTGGATGACGTAGGAGTCGACGTACTCGAGCTGGAGGTCTTCCAGGCTCTGGGCGAGGTCGACGACGACGTGCTCCGGCCGGTGGTTCGCGTTCCAGAGCTTGCACTGGACGAAGAGCTCGTCGCGCGTGACGACGCCCTCGGCGATGCACTTCTTGATCGCCGCGCCGACCTCGGGCTCGTTGTTGTAGTCGTTCGCCGCGTCGATGTTGCGGTAGCCGGCCTTGATGGCGGCCTAAATGAAGCGTCGTGTTTGATTTGTGCTCGCGATTTTTAGAGAACATACCTCGACGGCGGCGCCCGTCTGGCCCGCCGGCGCCTTCCAGGTGCCCAGGGCGACCACGGGCATCTCGTAGCCGCTGGCCAGCGTCACCGTCGGCGCGAGGGCCGTGCGCGTCAGCTCCGGCGCCAGCGCGCGGGCCGACATGGCGCGGGACGTCAAGGTCAGGGCGGAGAGGGCGCGCATCATCGTATTGTATTCCGCGATGGGGATGAGTCTGGGCAGCACCTTGGGCTGCACGCAAGGCGGCAAGTCAAACAAAC
Organism: Aureococcus anophagefferens; assembly: GCF_000186865.1. Lineage (NCBI taxonomy): Eukaryota > Pelagophyceae > Pelagomonadales > Pelagomonadaceae > Aureococcus > Aureococcus anophagefferens. Next base: position 348,493 of record NW_008705588.1, read on the forward strand.
GCGACGCCCTGCCAGCGAGTTGGTGCTCCGCGATGAAGTCTTGTTTGTGCTACCTCCTCGCGCTCGTCGCCGCGGCCAACGCCTTCACGGCGAGCCGGTCGGCGCTGCCCGCGCGCGCGTGCCGCGCCGCGGCGCCGGCGCTGTCCATGCGCTACGGCAAGAAGCAGGTGAAGATCCGGCAGAAGATCAACCGCATGATCCTCGACGCCAACACCATCGAGGACGTCGCGGCCGTGCTCCAGCACCCCTTCCTCGCGGCGTCGTCGCGGCGCATGATGAAACACCTCGTGCTCAAGGCGCGGCGCAAGGCCATGCTCATGGGCTACCAGATCGGGTACCTCGACGACGACGAGGAGGACCTGCTCGACGAGATGGTCGAGTTCGACGTCGACTCCGACGTCCTCGAGGTCGACGACGACGACGAGGCGTAGGTCGCTCGCGCGACGAAGGCGCGGAGGTTAAGGAGCCCGCGCATCCGCGCGTCGCGGGGCGAACGGCGCGCCGCCGGCCGCTTCGGCGGGGCTGGCGGCTCCAGGAGCGCGGCACCTGCTCGATGCCTGTGATAGGACAGGCAGAGCAGTCGCGACCCCTGGTAGCGCGTTACGCGAGCGCCGCGGCGACGGGCTCCTCGAGGCGCGGCCGGAGGCCGAGCACCGCGGCGACGGCGGCCGGGTAGAGGCCGAAGACGAGCGCCGCGTGCCACAGCGTCGTGGCGCCGCGCCGGCTCGACAGCGCGGCGACGGCGGCCTGGACGACGAGGAGCACGAGCCCCTCGGCGACGTAGTCCCAGGCCTCGGCGCGCGCGAGGAGCCACGCGAGCAGCACGCCCAACGCCAGCGCGTTGCGCATCGCCGCGGCGCCCAGGAGCTGCTCGAAGATGTAGGCCAGCGACCGCGGCGTCCGCTTCGCCGCGAAGCCCCGGATCGCCGCGACCTCCGAGAGCTGCGTGCACACAGGCACGAAGACGAACGCCGCGATGAAGTTGGACACGCCGAAGCGGTCCGCGAGGACCTCGAGGCAGTCCGGCAGGGGCGCCGACGCCAGCACGACGAGCACGACGCCGAGGCCGAGCTTCGCCCAGGCCCGCGCGGCGATGGCCGCGCGCTGCGCGCCGAGCGACTCGAACCTCGCCTCCGCGAACTCGTCGGGGCAGACCGACAGGGCGTCGTCGTCGTCGCCGTCGTCGCCCGCGTCGGGCGCCGCCGCGGCCTCCTCGTCGTCGGAGCAGTCCCAGGCCGTCGACAGCGACGACGCGGACGACGTGTCGCTGGCCCGGAGCCGCGCGGCCCGCCGCCGCGCGTCCCGGCGCGCGCGGCGGCGCCCGCGGGCCTGGAGCCGCCCCGCGTAGGCGCGCACGCCGGCGACGAAGCCGTCGAAGTCGAGGACGTCCGTCGGCGTCGGGCCGAAGGACCGCTGGACGTCCGCCTCGCTCGCGGGCTCGCCCGCGTCGTCAAAGACGCGGCCCACGCGGCCGACGGCGAGCTTGCCGAGCGCGTCGGCGCGCCGCGCGAAGAGCGGCCGGAGGATCGCGCGGAGCGCCGCGTCGCCGCCGAAGGTCCTCTTGCGCGGCGGCGGCCGGTCGACGCCCGCGGCCGCGCGCGCGTCCGCGCGGAGCTCCGCGGCCGCGCGCTCGAGCTCCTCGGCCGTCGACGCGTCGACGACGTCGGCGATGGCGGCCATGAAGCCGCTCCGGTTCCGGAACCGGTCCACGGCGGACCTCCGGCGCCGCTCGTGGACGAGCCACCGTTCGTCGCCCGCGGTCCGCGACCGCGCGCGCAGGAGCGCGCCCAGGAGCGCGACGCCGCAGCAGGCCGAGGCCGCCGCGAGCGCCCCGCAGACCTCCAGCACGACGTAGGGCACGGCCGCGGCCGCGAGCCAGCGCGCGGCGCGCCGCGCCGCGCCGAGATAGGCGCCGCAGTCCGCGGCGCGCCGCGACCGCCGGTCGTCGTAGTCCGCGCGGCCGTCGGCGAGGCCCACGGCGCCGGAGGAGACGGCGATGGCCCAGGGCACCGTGAGCATGAACACGGTGTTGCCGAAGAGGCTGCCCGCGCCGACGTCCAACCCGCCGCGCGTCCTCGCGCCCGAGCAGCAGAGCAGCACGGCCTCGGGGAAGGCGATGAGGAGCGGCAGGAGCACGGCGCCGACGGCGTCCTCGTAGCGCGTGAGCAGCAGCAGCTCCGCGCCCTCGTTGACGCAGGCGCAGCCCCGCGACAGCACGCCGCCGTAGAGGAGCACGAGCGTGGCCACCTGGAAGGCGCCGCGCGTCTCGTCGTCGGCGACGATGGTGTGCGGATCGATGTAGGGCCACGCGAGCAGGCTGGCGAACATGCTCACGAGCTCAGGGCATCCTCATAAGGGCTGCTTTGAACATCGTGCAAACATAGACATGACCCAAACTAGGGATCACAGGGTACGACCTAGGCTAGCCGCACTAGGGCAGTCCAAGATAACAATACTCCGCCCGGGGCCGGTTTGGCAGACCGCAAGGTAAATGTTGGCTGGCTGGCTGGCTCGGTCGCTGGCAGCCACCCATTTCTTCAATGTAGACGTTGCATGTGCAAATCTTGCGATTTTCGCGCGGGAATCATGTCAAAATCTAATTAGGCGCCCGGAGTGGCCGCCGGGGGTGACGGAAGCGCGAGCGCCGACGCGCGTGGCCGGCGGCCAGCCGGTCGCCGCAGCCGCCCCACGACGGCGCGGCGCGCCGTAGGCGCGCGTTGTAGAGGTTGTAGCGAGGGGTCGTTTCGTGGACTGGACGTCCCTGGCTGGCTGGCTGGGTCGGCCCCGGGCGGCTGGCTGCGGTCTTGGCCTGCCCTTGAGCCGCAGGACACTCGCGGACGGGCTGTAGACCGCGCGCGGCACCTCGGATGGCTTCGACGGGCGCGGGCTACGACCTCTCGCCGACGACGTTCAGCCCCGATGGGCGCATCTTCCAGGTCGAGTACGCGACCAAGGCCGTGGAGAACGCGGGCACGGTCGTGGGCATGAAGTGCAAGGACGGCGTCGTCCTCGGCGTGGAGAAGGTCATGCTGTCGAAGATGCTCCTGCCGTCGAGCAACCGGCGCGTGGCGACCGTGTCCGCGCACGCGGGCGTCGCGCAGGCGGGCCTCGCCGCGGACGGCCGCCAGGTCGTCGCGCGCGCGCGCGAGGAGTGCGACAACTACGAGGAGGTCTACGGCATCCCCATCCCGCCGACGGTGCTCGCGCAGCGCCTCAGCGAGTACGTCCACTACTTCACGATCCACGGCGCGCTCCGCCCCTTCGGCACGTCGACGATGATCGCCGCGTACGACGAGCGCGAGAAGGCGCACCAGCTCTACGTCCTCGAGCCCACGGGCGTGTGCCTGCGCTACTTCGGCGCGGCGCTGGGCAAGGGCCGCCAGAGCGCCAAGAGCGAGATCGAGAAGCTCGACCTGACGACGCTCACGTGCCGCGACGCGCTCAAGGAGATCGCGAAGATGATCTACACGTGCTACGACGAGTCCAAGGACAAGCCCTTCATCCTCGAGATGGCCTGGCTCTGCGAGGAGACCAAGTTCGAGTACCAGCTCGTGCCCCAGGACCTCATCGACGCCGCGGAGACGTGGGCGAAGAAGGAGCTCGAAGAGGACGACGACGACGACGACGACGACGAGATGGCGTCCTAGGGCCCGCCTCGCGCGCGCCCCCGACCGCCGCGGCGCCCCCGACCCGCTAAGAGGCGCCCGTTAGTCGTCTTCGTCACTTCTTCTTCTTCTTGCCGCCCCCCTTCTTGCCCTCGGACTTCTGCTTCTCGAGCATCTCGCGCCGCGTGCGCTCCTTGGCCTCGCGCCGCTGGGCCGCCTCCTCCTCGTCCTTCTTGGCCTCGAGCGCCGCCTTCTCGCGCGCGGCCGTGCGCTCGCCGCGGCGCTGCTCGATCCACGCGTCGACCTCCGCGGCCTTCTCGCGCCGCGCCTCCTCGACGGCGCGCTCCTTGGCCTCCGTCCGCCGGCGCCTCGCCTCGGCCTTGGCCGTCGTGGACCGGTCGTCGAGCGCGTCGCGGTTCCGCCGGAGCGTGTCGTCGACGTCGCGCTGGTCCTCGGCGAGCACGTCGTTGCCGCCCGTCTCCACGAGGATGAGCAACTCGTTGCTCCGGAGGCCCTCGGCCAGCGTCCGGCCCGCGGCCTCGCTGAGGCCGCAGCGCCACAAATTGAGCTGCGTGAGCGCCCTGGCTTTTCCGAGCGCGGCGCAGAGGCCGTCGAAGGGCTTCTCCAATTTCCCCCCCCGCGTGAGGTCGTTGCCCTCGAGGCTCAGGGACGTCAGCGTGCCGTTGGACACCAACACCTCGGCGAGCTCCGCGCAGGCCCGGGGCCCGACGTCGTTGCCGTCGAGCTCGAGCTTCACGATTCGCGAGCCCGGCGCGCGCGTCGCGCGCGCGACGTACGCGGCCGTCGCGTCGTCGAGGTCCGCGCGGCAGAGGTCCAGGGACGTGACGCTGGCGTTGGCCCACAGGGCCTTGGCGAGGGCGCGGCCCGCCGCCGCGCAGCGCAGCGCGCCCTTCAAGATCGCGCCGAGGCACACGTCGCGCGGCGTGCCGTCCCGCGCGACGAGCTTGAGCCACGCGCAGAGCTGCTCGTCGGCGTCGGCGACGATGGTCTCCGCCTCCTCGCGCAGCTTGCGGTGGATGACGATGCGGTGCCGGTGGCGCGCCTTCTGGAGCTTGGACTCGCGGATCCGCGCCAGGTGCGTCTCCCGCAGGCTCTCGACGCGCGCCTCGTGCTCGTCGTCGAAGAGCTTCTGGAGGGTCTTGGCGTCGTCGTTGAAGAAGCCCTTGGCCGCCATGCCCCGCTTCTGCAGCTCCGCCATGACCTCGGCGGACGTGAGGCTGAACGCGGACATGGGCTCGACGGCCGACGCGTCGAACGCGTCGCCGTCGTCGTCGTCGTCGTCCTCGTCGACGGCGAAGGGCCGGCTCACGGTGCCGTCGGCGCCGAGCTCGACGACCTTGTCCGGCGCCTCGAGGTCGTCGAAGTGGCCCGTGACGCCCAGCACCTGGAGCAGGGCCTCGTCCTGGGCGCGGCCCATGGCCGCGATCTGGTGCTTCTCCAGGATGTCCTGCACCTCCCAGGGCGACTCGCCCTGCACCTCCTCCTCCTCCTCCTCCTCCTCCTCCGGGTCGCCGTCGACCCTGGGCTCGGCGTCGCCGCCGTCGGCGGCGTCGGCCATGCTGCCCCCTCGAAGCGCTAGGCTAAGACGGTGCCGGCAAGTTGTAGATATGCACGACGAAATTTCGTTTCGGGCCACCCCTCTTCGGCCTCCCAACGAGGGGCTGCCCCCAGTTCCTCGCGCAGAAGGGCGGCGCCGCACCGACGCGCCGCGCGGGCGCCGGCCGCGCCGCCGTCGCCGCCGCGCGCCTCGGGACGACGAGGACCATGCGCCGCCTCGCGCTCCTCGCGGCCTGGGCGGCCGCCGAGGACGCCTACGCGCCCTCGGCGGCGCCGACGGTCCAGCCGACGTCCTGCCCGCGGCTCCGCGCGGCGACGTCCGACGAGTGTCCGGACGATTCCAACGTCAACGTGGCCTGCACGGCGAGCCTCCTCGTCGTCGGCGACGTCTGCGAGGGCGACGGCGAGTGCGGCACGGACACGGACCTGAACAACTGCGAGCACTACGGCGAGATGAGCGGCGACATCTACGTGGTCATCGCCGAGCCGACCTACGCGCCGACCTACGCCCCGTCCTACGCGCCGTCGCTCGCGCCGACGGCGACGAACTGCCCCGACTACCTCGTCGCGCTCGACGAGGGCTCGGACGACTGCCCGGATCCCGTGGTCCTGACGGCGTCCTACCCGCACTGCGGGTCCGCCCACCTCGCCGTGGGCGACCTCTGCGAGGGCGACGGCGAGTGCGCGACGTCGAACAACCTGGACAACTGCGAGGACGCCGAGGGCCGCTACGAGGCGGACATCTACTTCGTCGCCGGCGCGGCGCCGACGCGGTCCCCGACGCCCAAGACCTGCCCGGAGTTCCTCGTCGCCCTGGACCTGGCGAGCGACGACTGCCCGGAGCACGCGCTCATGACGGCGTCCTACCCGGCCTGCAACCACGCGTCCCTGGCGACGGGGGACCTCTGCGAGGCCGACGGCGAGTGCGGCACGTCGAACAACGAGGACAACTGCCTCGACGCGGAGGGCCGCTACGAGGCCGACGTCTACCGCGTCGTCAACGGCGACCCGACGGCGGCGCCGAGCACGGGCGCGCCGACGCCCGCGATCTGCCTCACCTACGAGGCCGTCGAGCTCTGGGACTGCCCCGACGACGCGGACCTCGAGCCGTGCAGCACGCCGGGCCTCGAGGAGGGCGACTACTGCGAGTCCGACGGCGAGTGCGGCCTGAGCCACGACCTCGACAACTGCTTCTACGGCGGGGTCCAGCAGGCCGACATCTACGTCGTCGTGGCCGCGCCGGACCCGACGGCCGCGCCGACCGCGTCCTTACCGCCGACGCTCCAGGTCTGCACGTCGTACCGCGAGGCGTCGTCCGACGAGTGCCCCGAGGACGCGGACATCCAGAACTGCGGCACGCCGGGCCTCGAGGTCGGCGACCTCTGCGAGTCCGACGGCGAGTGCGGCCTGGACCACGACCTCGACAACTGCGAGTACGGCGGCGAGCAGAACGCGGACATCTACGTCGTCACCGACGGCTCGACGGGCGCGCCGAGCGTCGTCGCGACGACGGCGCCGCCGAGCGCCTGCGCCGACGACGCGTCCTGGCACAAGACGGACGTGCCGTCGAAGACCTGCGACTGGGTCGCGGCCTACCAGTACGGCCGCTGCCACGTCAAGGGGTACGACGCGAACGGCGACCTCCGCGAGGCCGTCGACGCCTGCGGCGCCGCCTGCGGCTGCACGAGCTACCCGACGACGGCGCCGAGCGGAGGGCCGGGCCCGACGGCGTCGCCCGCGCCGACGGGCTGCCAGGACGACGCGTCCTGGTACAAGCTGCTCGAGCCGAGCAAGGACTGCGACTGGGTCGCCGAGGACTACGACCGCTGCCACACGCAGGGCTTCGACGGCGAGGGCAACGAGCGCAAGGCACTCGAGTCCTGCGGCCTGTCCTGCGGCTGCACGGAGTTCCCGACGGTCTCGCCAGCGCCCGTCGCGTCCGACGACGCGGCCGACGACGGCGGCGCCGGCGACGACGGCGGCGCCGGCGACGACGGCGGCGCCGGCGACGACGGCGCGACCGCCGCGCCGACGGTCGCGGGCGACGACGGCGGCGCGGGCGACGACGGCGGCGCGGGCGACGACGGCGCCGGGGACGACGGCGCCGCCGGGGACGACGGCGCGGCCGTCGCCACCGCCGCGCCGACGATCTCGCCCGCGCCGAGCCTCTCGAAGGCGCCGTCGGCGACAAACCCGACGGCCGCGCCGAGCGAGCTCGTGCACGACGACGCGACGGTCTACAGCTCGTCGGCCGTCGTCCTGTACGGCATGTCGCCGGACGAGTTCGGCGACGTCGAGGAGCTCGAGTTCGCGAGCGTCGTCGCCCTCGCGCTCGACGTCGTCGCGTCGCCCGACGACGTCGAGGACGTCACGGGCGGCGCCTGGGTCGCGGGCGACCTCCGGCGGCACCTGCGCGTGCGGAAGCTCGAGGAGGCCGCGCTCGAGGCCGCGGACGCCGCGAACGCGACGACCGTCGCGTTCTGGGCCGAGCTCGGCGCCGGCTCCTCGATGACGGCGGAGTACGGCCTCGAGCTCCACCTCACCTTCGTCGACCAGCTGACGGCGTCCGTGGACGACGGCACGTTCCAGGCCGCGCTGATCTCCGCGGGCAACCTGAGCGTCCTCGGCACGACCGTGCTGGCCGTCAACGAGACCAAGGTCGCCATCGCCGAGGACACGAGCGTGATCTTCTCCTGGGACGGCGACCCGAGCGACCTCGCGGCGGCGCTCGCCGACGACGGCGGCGGCGGCGGCGGCGGATCGAAGGACGACGACGGCGCGGACAACGCGGGCTTCGACTTCATGTACGTCATCATCGGCCTCATCGCGCTGCTCGTGCTGCTCTGCTGCATCTTGCTCGTCGTCCTCTTCCGCCGGGCCGAGAAGGAGGAGAAGGAGAAGGCCGAGCACATGCCCGCGCCCGTCGTCGTCGACGAGCCCCGGCGCCGCCCGCGGCCCGAGGAGGAGTTCAAGGAGGGCAGCGTCGACGCGCTCGTCGTCGGCTTCCTCAACTCCGACTGGGAGTCCCAGGAGGCCCTCAGCTCCGGCGACGTCTAGTGGTAACGGCGCCTGTTCCCCGCCGGTGTCGGAGGGGGGGGCGTCGGGGCGCCCGCGGCGATTGGGCCGAGTTGGATGAGGAGCACTTGGGACCGCCCTCGAGAGAGCTTCGGGCCATGCGCCTGCAAACCGTCGTCGGCGACAAGCCCAGGGACGAGCGCGCGAAGCCCCGGCACAGCCCGACTTAAAACCGCGATCGCTCGCGTGTTCGGCGTCACTTCGGCAGAGGCCCGTTATGAGTAGAAGGGGCCGCGGGTGCGAGACACAGTGACCATGGGATGTCGAAGCGCTTTCAGTGACCATGGGGTGTGCGTGTGGTGGTGCCGGGCCGCGCGTGTGGGTGCGCGGGCCGGAAACGGAGGCGGGCCGGCGCGAGACGACGCGCCGGGCCGGGCGATGTTCTCGCCCCCCGCCGGGGCGGAGCCCGGGGGGGGACGGCGGCGCGGCGGCGGCGCGCCGCGCCGAACCTTGGGGGGCGGCCCGCTCAGGCCGCGGCGTCCGGGAGCGGCGGGACGACGGAGCCCCAGCCGAAGGCGTCCGGCGCCTCGCCGAATTGGATCGCGCGGTAGCGGTCGTAGAGCCGCTCGACGTTGTCGATGGAGCCGTACTCGTAGACCTTGTCCTTGAGCGTGATGGACTTGACGCCCATCATGACGACGGCCGTGCCGCAGCCCGCGACCTCGTCGAAGTCGTCGAGCTCCTCGACGGGCACGGGCCGGCGCTCGACGGCCATGCCAAAGTCGTCGGACGCCGCGAGCTCCATGAGGAGGTCGTTCGTCGTCGACCGCAGCACGCTGTCCGTGTCCGGCGTCACGTAGGTCAGCTGCCCGCCCGCGCCCGCCTTGAGCCCGACGAAGTTGGACACGGAGAACTCCTCGACGTACTTCTTCTCCTTGGCGTCCAAATAGAGCACCGTCGGGTAGCCCTCCGCGCGCGCGTTGAGGGTCACGAGGATGTCGGAGCCGTAGTTGCCGCTCGCCTTGACGTTGCCCACGCCCTGGGGCGCCGCGCGGTCGTAGCCGTCGGCGACGAGCACGTCGATGGGCTTGAGGCCGCCCGCGTAGTACGACGACACCGGGATCGCGAGCACGCAGAACGAGAACGTCGGCGCGGGCGACAGGCCGAGCTGGGGCCCGTGGCCGAAGATGTAGGGGCGGATGTACATGGCGCCCCCGCTGCCGTAGGGCGGCACGTAGGCCAGGTTCGCCGCGACGGCCCACTCGCAGGCCTTCACGAAGAGCGCCTCGGGCACCTCGGGCATCATCATCCGCGCGCAGCCCTCGGTCATGCGCTTCGCGTTGGCGTCGATGTTCCAGAGCCGCACCTCGCCGTCGGCGCAGTGGTGCGCCTTGGCGCCCTCGTAGACGCCCTGGCCGTAGTGGATCGCGGACGACATGACGTGCATCTTCAGGTACGGCTCCGGCTCGAACGTGCCCGCGTCCCAGCGGCCGTCCTTCCAGTCGAACTTGACGAAGCCGTTCGTCGGCTGGAAGTGGAAGCCGATGCGCGCCCAGTCCAGGCCCGCGGACCCGACCTCGACGCCGGCGCCCAGGCCTCGTCGGCTCCCGGCGCCGGGCGGCGCCGGCGGCCGCTGACATCGCACGAGCGGCGCCCAGGACGGCTGCCGGCCGCCATTGGCGCGGCTCGCGACGTGGAAACACCGCCGGCCGGGTCGCAGGGCCCGGCCTATTGATGAGGAAATGCTTGCCATCGGCGGCCACGAGGCCACGACGCACGCGAGACGGGACGCTCGCTGTGCAACCTTGCCCCCCTTCATTGAGGCTTCAATCGCCGCATGCATGCAAACTTTCGGGAGGCTACGAAGGTCTACGACCGGCCGGAGCGGAGCGCCTCTCGAGAAGCAAACAAAAATAAGCCCCCCGGGGCTAGAGCCCGCCGTCCCCGCCCCCCGGCGGCGGGCGGCGGAACGTCGCGGCGGCGTCGGCGGCGGCCTCTTCCAGCAGGGGCCCGAGCTTCATGAAGGGCCGCTCGATCGCGAGGCTCAGGACGAGGCCCGACGCCAGGCTCAGGGCGAGGAGGCAGACGTAGAAAAGGTACGTGTCGCCGTCGTCCGGGACGGCCGTCGCGAGGCGGCGAAAACCCTTGTAGCCGAAGCCGCCCGTGGCGAAGCCGTCGTCGTTGCCGCGGCCCTTGCCGGCGCCCGCGAAGACGGCGTCGAGCCAGACGACCTGGCTGAGGTAGGCCGTGTAGGACAGCGACGCCAGCGGGAAGAAGACGGGCAGCGCGAGGACGCGGGACGCGGCGCGGACCGGCGCCGACGGCGCGGCGCCGTCCGGCGGGTACCTGTGTGGAAATCACCCACTGGTTTGGGACGTCCCGACCAAACTTCGAAATTCTCTATCTCGATCAAATCGAAGTCGATTTGGCTGATTTTTGGACGAATCGATTGCTCTCATCGAGTTCTCGAAGCGCAACCGACGAGTCCGGCGCAATCCGTTCAATTATGCGCACATTGAAGTCGGGTCGAAGATTTGAGTTCCACACAGGCGGGTACGCCGCGGCGATGAAGCTCGCGGTCGCGGCGGCGGCGACGGGGAAGCAGAGCCAGCCGAAGAAGAAGGCGCGCCAGGGGCCGTCGTAGGGACGCCGAAGCCGAAGTTCGCCGGGTCGTGCTCGAAGAAGCAGCCGTAGGTCAGCGCGAGGAACCCGGCGAGGAAGACGACGAAGGCCGCCTCCGCGGAGGCGCCCGCCCGCCCGTCGGTCGCCGCGCCGCCCTTGGCCGCGTCCTCCCCGGCCTTCTTGCTCCGCCGCGGGAACGCGTAGTGGTAGGCCAGCACGCCGGCGAGCGTCTCCTCGAAGCGGTAGGGCAGCCACTCGTAGAGGTCCGCGTCGTGGTAGACGACCCACTTGTCCGTGAGCGTCGCGTCGGACTCGACGACGCGGTTCCAGAACGCGACGCCGCGGAGCGCGACGCAGCCCGCGAAGGCCAGGCCCGCGGCCGCGAGCCCCGCGCGCCGGTCGGCGACGATCGCCGCGACGAAGAAGGGCGCGATCGCGTAGCCCTGGACCTCGAGGGACACGGTCCAGGCGATGGACGAGCAGGCCGCGTTCTGCTGCACGACGCCCATGCGCTCGAAGAGCCAGAGCCGCGGGATCGGGGAGTCCCCGCCGACGGAAGACGTGTCGAGGTCGTTGCCCAGGAACAGCGCGTTCGTGTAGAGCCAGGCGCCGAGCGCGCCGCTGCCGCAGCCGCTCAGGGCCGCGTGCCCCGTGAGCAGGGACTGGGTTATCTGGAGCGCGAGGCCGCCGAGCGCGAGCGCGGGCCAGATGCGGGCGAAGCGGCGCCAGAGGAAGACGCCGAGCGCGGGCCAGAACGTGCGCTTCTCCAGGAGGCCCGCGAAGACGTGGGCCACGAGGAACCCCGAGAGCACGAGGAACACCGTGACGCCGAGCCAGCTCTGGCGCGAGGGCGAAGAGCCACGGGCTTAAAGAGCCGAGCGCGAAGCCCTTCTCGAGCGCGTGGCCGCTGAGCACCCACATCATCGCCAGCGCGCGGAGGCCGTCGAGGGCGTCGAAGCTCACGTGGCGGCCCTGGCCCCGGCGCAGGAACATCTCCCGGACGTGGACCAGCGGGTGCCAGCACCGCAGGGCGCGCAGCCCCCAGGACGCGTCGTCGCGGACGAGCAGCGGCGCGCCCTCGGACGGGGCAGCCGCCTGCGCCGGGCTCGTGGCGACTTGCGTGTATTTGACGCGCATGAGGGACATGGTCATGGTGGCGTGCGTACGGGAATGCTCGCCCCGCCTAGGATGGCGCCATACTCGCGTGTGCAACCCGGTTCAAGATGCCGCATGTTCATCGCGGTGACGCGTCCGGAGAGGGTGTGGGGCAGCCTTGATCGCAGCCCGCGCCGCGGCGGGCGCGAGCCATGGGCGGCGGCGCCGACCTCGACGGCCACGGGTCCGTCAACGCCATCAGCGCCGCGGCGGCCTGGAGCTTCTTCCTCTTCGGCTACGACACGGGCGTCGTGTCGACGGCCATGACCTGGACGAAGCACTCCCTGGGCCTGAACAACGTGCAGTACGAGGTCGCCATCGGCGTGACGACCTGCGTCGCGGGCTTCGCGGCCCTCGGCGCGCGGACGTCCAACGCCTACGTCGGCCGCCGGGGCACGGTGCTCCTGGCGTCCGCGTGCTTCTTCCTCGGCGCCCTCGTCGTGGGCTCCGTGCCCGACAACGACGCCGGCGGCTTCTACCTGCTGTGCCTCGGGCGCGTCGGCATCGGCCTCGGCTGCGGCCTCGCGACGGTGACCGTGCCCGTCTACATCGCCGAGGTCGCGCCGCCGGAGACGCGCGGCACGCTCATCGCGATGGAGATCTTCTTCACCGTGCTCGGCCAGCTCTTCTCC
>NW_008705588.1:361211-381134 GCF_000186865.1 Aureococcus anophagefferens
GCTCGCGGCCAAGGGCCGGACGCTCGAGGCGCGGCTCGTGCTCGCGCGCGTCCGCGACGCGGACTCGGACGGCGAGCGCGTGGACCGGGAGCTCAAGGCCATCGAGGCGGAGATCGCCGCGGCGCGCGACGAGATGGCGATCCTGCCGCTCGCGGCGCACGCGTACGCCTCGTCGAAGCCGCTCTTCCGCGCGATGGTCGTCGGGTGCGGGCTCATGGTCCTGCAGCAGCTCGCGGGCATCAACACGATCATGTACTACTCGACGGTGATCTTCGAGAAGGTCGGCTTCTCGAACCTCCAGAGCGCCTGGCTCGCCTGCTGCTGCGCGGCCATGCAGGGCTTGGGCATCGCGTGCGTCGTCGGCTTTTCCTGGGCGGACGTCCACGGCCGCCGCAAGGTGCTCATCGCGTCGACGCTCCTCGTCGCGCTCTCGCTCTACGGGTTCGCCGCGTTCTACGACGTTTCCATCTGGACGGCCTGCGCGTGCATCATGCTCTACCTCTTCTTCTTCGGCGCGGGCCTCGCGCCCGTCCCCTGGGCCGTGAACGCGGAGATCTACCCGCTCTACGCGCGGTCCGGCGCGATGGCCCTCGCGTGCTTCCTCTGTTGGGAGACGAACTTCCTCATCTCCGTGACCTACCTGACGCTGTCGAACGCGCTCGGCGTGCCCCTGCTCTTCAGCATCTACGGCACGATCACGCTCGCGGGCGCGGCCTGCGTCTACGTCTACCTCCCGGAGACCGCGGGCAAGCCCATCGAGGAGGTCTTCGCGGCGTTCAAGCACCCGAACGTCATCGCCGCGCGGGAGAACTTCCTCTCGTCCGCGACGGCGGACGACGCGGGCCTCGCGCCCCAGGCGCCCGCCGGGGGCGTCATCTAAAAGGCCGACGGTGGTTGGACGAGTTATCGAAGGGGATGCGCGCTCGAGGATCGAAAAGGTCGACTTCACGGACGGTGGTTGACCTGGCGTTGAACTTTAGGGCAGCCTTGCTAGCGCTGGGCTGGCCTTTCGAATCGGCCGCCGGCCGCGGCGGCCATGGACGACGACGTCTCGCAGCTCGTCGACGAGGACGACGCCGACGCGGCGGCCGTCGACGGCATCCCGGAGCTCGACGCGCTGCGCCTCGAGCACTACCGCACGGAGATGCTGCCGCCCGTGGACCGGCCGGCGCTCGGCGCCCTGGCGCTCGTCAAGGGCAAGCGCGCCGCCGCGTCCCATATCGCGTGTGACGGCATTAAACAACGCCGCGCCCTAGGTCCTTCGCCGGCGAGCTCAAGGGCGAGCTCGAGGCGCTGTGCACGCCCACGCGGGGCCTCCGGTGCTTCTACCCGCTCGGCGTCGGCGAGCTCCAGACCGTCTTCGCCTTCAAGAAGCACAAGCCCGTGCTCAAGCAGGTGCCCGGCGCGCCACCCGTGGACCGGCGGCGGCGCCGCGAGGCCGAGCGCGCGGCGACGGCCGCGGCGGCCGCCGCGCCCGAGGTCTGCGAGGTCGCGCTCTTCGAGGACGCGGCCGCGCTCCTCGGCGCGGCGCTCCCCCACGCGGCGGCCCTGCGCCTCGGCCAGCCCGGCCCGCCGGCGCGGCCGAGGAGCTCCGATGATTTCACCGTGGAGGTCGCGGCCGCGGGCGCGGCGCGGTCCGTGAGCCGGCTCCGCGGCTACCGGCGGAGCGGCGCGGCGCCCCTCGCGGGACCCGGCGGGTCCGGTGACAGCGCCCTCGTCACGCACTGGGTCGAGGGCGGCACGCTCGAGCGGCGCCTGGCGTCGAAGCGGCGCGTCGCGGAGCGCGACCTGCACCGGCGGGCGTCGGGGCGGGAACATGGTGATTCAACGTCGCTTCAACGTGAGTGTTCCGCGCGCGCACGTTTCAGCAAAAGCATGCACGCGTCGAGACCGTCCGAGAGATGATCGCTCGTCCCAAAATCAGCCGAAACGAGTGAAAAACGGCCGAGATAGGAGCCTTTGGAGTTGGGAATGTCGCGTCCTGCCCAGGTGGGCGTGCGACCTCTGCCTCGGGCTCTGCGCGGTGCACCGCGGGGGCTACGCCTTCGGCGGGCCGACGCCGGACGTCGTGATCCTGTCGAAGCAGGGCTTCTGGCCCGAGGACGAGGCGCACCACAAGAAGGAGCTCGAGCGGTACGCGAAGGAGGTCGACGCGCGGAAGCAGGCCGAGGCCGAGGCGAAGGAGCTCGCCATCGAGCAGAGCCGCAAGGCCGCCGTCGAGGCCGCGGCGACGCCGGACAAGGCCAAGGCCGGCCGCTTCACGAAGAAGCAGGCCGCGCGCAAGGCCGCGTCGTCGAAGAAGCGGGACGCCGAGGACGACGACGAGGCCGTCAAGGTGCTGACGCTCCCGCCGCCGCCGGGCGTCTGCTACGGCGTGCTCCTCGGCGACTTCCGGCGCTGCGAGCCCCGGGCGCCGGAGGACCTGCTCTTCCCCGAGGAGGCCGGCGACGGCGCGGCCGCGCGCGACGACGACGACGACGACGACGACGACCTCGAGGACGAGACGCTCGGCGCGTCGACGCTCGGCTCCGGCGGCGCGTCGACGCTCGAGGACGCCACGTCGACGCCGGGGCGCCGCGCGTCCCACGCCGGCGCCGGCTTCCGGGAGCTCGCGCGGCGGCCGCGGCCCGCGTGGTGCCCGGCGAGCTACAGGGCAGCTCAAGAGAGCGAAATTCCCAACTTCAAAGGCTCCGATCTCGGCCATTTTCCACTCGTTTCGGCTAATTCTTGGACGAGCGATCATCTCTCGGAACGGTCTCGAAGCGTGGCTGCTTTTTTTGGATCGCGCGCGCGCGGAACACTCACATTGAAGCGACGTTGAATCACCCTTGTGCTGCCCAGGCGAGCTACGAGCCGCCGGAGGGGTTCACGGACCTGCGCACCAAGGCCGACGCCTGGTGCCTCGGCTGCGTCATCTGGGAGGCGGCGACGCGCGTGCCCCTGGGCGACGGCGGCGCGCCGCCGCTCAAGGATTTGGGGCTCGAGTGGGCGCTCGCGCGGCTGCCGGCGCGCGTCGGCCAAACGATCCGCGTCTTCCTGCGCGCGGCCCTCGAGCCGGACCCCCACGACCGGGCCAACGCCGAGGAGCTCTTCTACGTGTTGGAGCCCGCGCGCGCGAAGCGGCGCCACGCCGTCATCGAGCTCCGGCCGAAGCTCGCCGCGCTCCTGGAGCTCGGCTCGGGCGGCTTCGCGCGCGTCGCCGAGGCGCTCGGCGGCGGCGACGGCGCAGTCGCCGCCGCCGCCGAGGCGCCGCCGGAGAAGGACGACGCGTCCAAGGCGTCCAAGGGCGCCGCGAAGCCCGACGCGAAGGCCGCGGAGGCCCCCGGCGGCGAGGCCGTCGAGAAGCCGGCGCCGGAGCGCGCCGCGGCGGACAAGGCGCCCGCGGCGCGCGAGGCCCCGGCGACGCCGGCGGCGGCGCGCGACGACGACGGGCCCGCGAGCCCGACGACGCCGGCGAAGCCCCGGGCCGCCGTCGTCTCCGCGGCCGTCGCCGCGCAGCTCGCGTACGCCGCGGGGCGGGAACGGGGCGATTCGACGTCGCTTCGACGCGAGCGTGCCGCGCGCGCGCGTTCCAGCACAAGCGTCTCCGCTTCGAGCGCGCTCCGAGAGATGGGCGCTCGTCCCAAAAACCGCCGACACGGGTGGAACACGGCCGAGCGAGGAGCCTTTGGAACGTCGCGCCCTGTTCCCGCCCAGGTACGACGCGAAGAAGTCCGGCGTCGACGACGACGAGGTCGAGGAGGACGAGGAGATGCCCGACGCCGAGCTCTCGGAGGCGCAGCGCGCGAAGCGCGCGCGGCGGCGCTTCGAGGAGTCGCTGTCGCCCGAGGCCCTCGCGGGGTGGAAGCGGTCGCTCGCGCGCGTCGAGCGGTACCACCGGCGCAAGTGGTGGAACAACCTGCCCGGCGTGCGGCGCCAGCGCATCGAGCGGCGCCGCGCGCGGACCCTGGCGGCCCAGCAGCGCAAGCGCCGCCTCGCCGTCGCGCGGCACTGCGCCCTGGCCCACTTCTGGCGCGTCGCGGACGTCGCCAAGTGGGCGAAGATCGCCGCGCGCCGCGCGATCGACTGCCGCGCGCTGGCGCTGCTGAACCGCGACGGCTGGTACAAGATGCGCCAGCAGCGCAAGCGCGAGGAGGCCGCGGCGAAGCGCGCGAGCCAGGGCCGCTGGGGCGCCAAGGCCGCGGCCGCGGAGGCCAAAGCGGACGCGGAGGCCGGCGAGGCGAAGAAGGACGCGGAGGAGGCGAAGGCGCCGCCGTCGGGCGGCACCAAGGGCCTGGGCCGCCAGCCCATCCCGCCCGCGGAGACCGTGGGCGTCCTGCACCGCCTCGAGGACGCGCGCGTGTCCGGCGACGACGACCGGCGGACCGCGCGGCGCGTCATCGCGGAGTGCAACGCGGACCGCAAGCCCAAGAAGGAGGCCGCGGCGGCAAACGCCGCCATCGACCTCGTCTGGCTCGACGTCGCCGCGCGGCGCTACTGCGAGCCCCTCGGCGCGTGCCTCGAGGAGTCGCGCGTCACGGGCCGGAAGTTGTCGGGCGCGATCCGCGCGGCCGACGAGGCCGCGGACCGGGGGCTCAAGCGCCTGCGGGCGGCGAACTCGCGCTGGCACGCGGGCTACGACATCGAGGAGCAGGACGCGGCGCGCGCGGCGCTCGTCGTCGCGGCCGTCGCGCGGAACGAGTTCCTCAGCGAGCCCCTGCTCGAGGCCGCGGCCCTCGCGGAGAAGTACCGCCCGCCGCGCCAGGTCGCCGAGGACGACGAGAAGACGGAGAAGTCGGGGAAGACGGAGGAGCCCAATGACGAGGAGAAGGCCAAAATCGCGGAGGCCGAGGCCGCCAAGGCCGCGGAGGAGCTCCCCGAGGTGCCCCCGGAGGCGCACCCGGAGCGCGAGCGCCAGGCGTTCCTGCTGGCGCTCGTGCTCTACAGCGCCTTCCACGTGACGCACGCGCGCGGCGTCGACGCGCGCGAGGAGTCCGCGGCGCGGATCCAGGCGCGCGCGCGCGGCCGCGAGGCGCGCGCGCTGGTTAGGCGCATCTACGAGGCCGAGGAGCTCGCCGACGACGAGCTCCGCGCCGCCGCCGCGGCCCAGGCGGCGCTGGAGCGCGAGGAGGCCGCGCGGCCCGTCGCGCTGCCGCCGCCGCCGCCGCCCGTCCGCGTCGTCGTCTAGCGGGCGCGGTCCGCGGCGCTGGGCCTGAGCGACGCGCTCCGCGACGTCGCGACGCGCGCGGGCCAGGCGCTCAAGGGCGCCGAGGCGGAGCCCCTGAGCCTCCTGGGCTGGCTCGGCGCGCCGCCGGACGTCGACGACCCGACGGCGCCGCGCGTTGTCTACCTCGAGCTCGGCCCCGCGGACGACGACGACCCGGAGTTCGACGGCGACGCGCGCGACCGCCACCCGCCGGACGCGACCGGCGCGCCGGACCTGCACGCGGCGGTGATCCCGGGCCTGCGGCCGGCGACGACGTACACGGCGGTGCTGCGCATGACCGCGCGGACGCGGCAGCGGTGCCGGCGCGCGTGCGGCAAGTCCGTGGACTCGAGCCGGCTCCTGCCCCCCGAGGGCGCCGAGCTCGAGCGCGGCGTGGCGTTTTCCACGTTAGCGGACGCGCCGGACGCGCCGCGGCCGCCGCGCGCGAGCGTCTGCCGGTTACGGGGCGCCGCGGACCTCGCGGCGCTAATCGCGCCGCGGGGCACCGTGCGCTCGAAAGCAGCGACCCTCGAGGCCTCCGTGAAGCCCCCGGCGGACGTCACCGTCGCCGTGCGCGTCGCCTGGGCGCCGCCCGCGGCGAACGGCGCGGCGATCAGCGGCTACGCCGTCGACCGCGCGCGCGGCGCGCCGCGGGCGCCGCCGCCGAACGCGCCCGAGGCCTGGACGCGCGTCCGCGACGTCCACGGCGCCGAGGGCGACCTCGTGGACGTGCCGCCGACGCGGGGCCACGTCTGGTGGTACCGCGTCGCCGCGCGGAACCGCGTCGGCGCGTCCGACTTCGGGCCGCCGGCCGCCATCGACCTCGCCGAGGAGGCCGTCGAGGCCGCGCCCCACCTCAAGCCCCTGGCGCTCGAGGCCGAGGCGCCCGCGCTGTTCCTCGAGGCCGCGCCCGCGCCCGCGCCCGCGGCCTTCTGCGCGCCGTGCCCGGCGCCCGCGCCGGCGTCGTCTCTCCCCGAGGCGCCCGCGGACCCGCTGCCGCCCCTCGGCGGGCCGCTGGCGCGGCTCCGCCAGCGGCGGAAGCGGAAGACGAAGCCCGGCGACGGCGCCGTCGAGGCGAACCTCGCGTCGGGCCTCTTCTTCCAGGTCCTCGCCACGGACAAGCCCCTGCCGCGGAGCACGATGCGCTCGACGTTTCGCTAAGTTATTCTGCTTACATTAGTAAGAGTGTCGTTCATGAGACTTGAAAACGTGAGTAAAAGCGACAAGACCGATGATGATACAGGTGAGAGTGATGATAAGCATGGTAAGAGGAAAGTTCGGGTTCGAGGAAAGTCCGCGCGTCCGGATCTCCGGGCGCGCGCGCGCGCGCCCTCGGCCCGTCCTAGGCCTCGTCGTCGCCCTCGTGGATGACGGGGTCGTGGGGGTCCCGCGTCGGATTCTGGGGGCCCATGGACGAGAAGACGTCGCGGGAGTCCGACTGCTTTGGTCGCCAGAGCTCCGTGTCGTAGCAGAACACGGCGCCGGAGTACTTGTACTCCTCGGGGAAGTAGAAGGGCTGGTCCTTGTCCAGCTGGGCGACGTCGACGTCGAGGTTCGACGACCTGAGGGGGGCGCGGGGGGGTCGGGGGTCGCGCGCCGCGCCTCCGGGGACGCCGGCGGCGCGCTGGTCCTGGCAGACGCAGAAGTTGAAGATCTCGTCGAGCTCGCCCCGGGGCGCGACCTCGCCGCCCTCCTCGACGACCTTGTCGCTGTCGGCGTCGTCGTCCCGCGGCTCCTTGTCGAAGACGTCCGGCGCGGGGGGCGCGCCCCCCTCGGCGTCGTTGGGTGCGCTCATCCTCCGCCGCGGCTTCTTCGCCCTGTAGATCTCGACGACGCGCAGATCCCGGTCCGGGGGCGACGTCCCGCCGTTTCGCGTTCCCCCCGACGCGAAGAAGTCGAAACTCGCCGTGGCGGCACCCCGAGAAGCACGAGGGCAGCGTCTGGGCTGGCGGCGCGAAGCTCGGGCTCGATCACTGGAATCTGGGCTGGCAGCGGGCAACGCAAACACGCTGAAGCGCTCAGGCTTCAGACCTTGAAGCGCCGGCCTTGAACCTCGCGCCTCGCCGGAGCCTCTGCTGCTCGGTGTGCAAGGACCATGCTCGCGCGACTCCTCCTCGTCGCGGCCTCGTCGGCGGCGTTGGAGGCCAACCGCTTCGCCGCGACGCCGCTGGCGGCGCTGCGCGGCGGCGCGGACGAGGCCGGGCTCGCGACCTTCGCCGTCGAGAGCGCCTACACGTCGGCGAGGGCCGCGGCGACGACGTCCGTGGCCCGGTGGCGGCGCGACGTCGACGACGGGCGGCTCTGCCCCGCCGGGTGGTCCGCCGAGGCCGGGGGCCTCTTCACGGACACGCTCAAGGCCTACGACGGCGCGACGCGGAGCTACTGGCGCGACGCGCGGCGCGCGGCGTCGCGCGCGCGGCTCGCGGGCTACCTCGCGTCGGAGATCGAGGCCGCCCACCGGGACCAGCTGTCGAGCGCCGCCGAGCGGCGCCTGCGCCAGCTCCGCGCGGCCCTCGGCAAGAGCTACGCGGCCGCGGGGACCGCCGCGGGCTTCGAGGCCGAGCTCGCCAAGGTCGAGCACGCGTTCGACGCCGACGCGACGCGCTGCGCCGTGCCCGCCCTCGAGCTCGGCGCGGAGCGGGCCAAGGCCGCCTTCCTCAACGAGGCCCGCGGCGTCGTCCGCGACTTCGAGGCGAGCCCGGCCGGCCAGCTCATCGCGACGCGCGGCGAGCGCGCGCGCGCGACCAAGGCGGCCAAGACGGCCCAGAAGCAGGCCGCCAAGGCCAGCGCCCGCGGGGCGCCGCCGTCCCTCGTGCCCAAGTCCATGAACGTCGCCTTCCAGCTCGTCGGCATGCTCCGGCCCCGCGGCTTCGGCAACATGCAGGGCTTCTGCTCCTACGCGCTCGGCCCCCACTCGCTCCTCTTCGGCTTCGCCGACGACCGCGACCCGGCGGGCGACATGGGCGGCGACGACGCGCTCCCGCTCCTCCGCCTCCAGCCCAAGTTCACCGTCGACCTCGACATGTAGGCCGCCGCCGCGCGCACGACTAGCGACGCTTCGTCGGACTTAGTCGTCCGAGGCGGACCACTTAGTCGTCGTCCGAGGCGGAACACTTTCGTCGTCCGAGGCGGGACACTTAGCCGTCCTCGTCGTCGTCCGCCTCGGCGAGGGCCAGGAGCCGCGCGAATTCGGCGTCGTCGACCTCGACGACGTCGTCGTCGCCGTCGTCGTCGTCGTCGTCGGCCGCGCCGCCGTAGAAGTGGCGGAGCACCTCGGCCTTGAACGCGTCGACGACGACGAAGGCGTCGTCGTCGGCGACCTCGGCGTCGTTCATCTCCGCGCGGATCGCGGCGCCGAGGGCGACGGCGTGGTCCGGGTTTACCCTTCTCGATATGGAGAGCGCCGTGAGCCGCGAGAGCGCGCGCTGCACGCAGGGCATCTTCGTCGCGGCGCCGACGAGGACGACGTCGTCGACGTCGCGCGCGCCCGGCGGCGGCGTCACGCGGACGCCCGGCGCGCGCTTCTTCAGATCCTCGAGCGCCGCGCGGTCCGCGCGCTCGGCCTTGCGCCGCTTCGCGCGCGTACTCGCCCTGCCCGCGTCGCTTCCCATCAACTCGGCGTCGCCTTTGAGCCGCGCGTCGCCGAGGTAGGCGGCCTCGCGCGCGGCGTCGGCGCAGCGCTCGAGGAGCGGGTCGAGGCAGGCCTCGAGCCGGGACCGCGTCACGTTGGCGCCCGCGGCCGTCGCCGCGACCTTGCGCGTCGTCAGCGCGATCTTCACGCGCTCCGCCTCGGCCTCGTCGATGTTCTCGGCCCGGGCGAGCGCCGCCGTGAAGTCCGTGCCGCCGAGGTTGAGGTCGCCGGCCGTGGCCACGACCTCCATGGTCCGCGTCTCTCCCCCGACGTCTACCAGCGAGCAGTCGAGCGTGCCGCCGCCGAGGTCGAAGACGAGCGCGAGGGCGTCGCCGCCGCCGGCGCCGACGCCGTGGGCGTGGGCGGCGAGCTCCGGCTCGTTGGCCGTCTGCACCTTGGACAGGCCGCAGCTCGCCGCCGCGCGCTCCGTCGCCTCGCGCTGCGACGGCAGGAAGCACGCGGGCACGCCGACGACGGCCCGGTCGGGCCGCGCGCCGCAGTGCGCCTCGCAGTCGTCCAGGAGGCTCGCGATGACGGCCGCGGCGCAGGCCTCGGGCCGCGCGCGCGCGGCGCCGCCGCCCTCCAGCGGCACCGCGGCGCCGATCCACCCGTCCGCGTCGCCGGCGCCGTCGTCGAGGCGGAGCCGTGTTCGCGTCGCGTCCTCGAGGCGCCACTTGGCCGTGGCGGCGTCGAGGCCGACGGCCCGCTTCCACGCGCGGATGATGCCCGCGCCCCGCGGCGGCGCGGCGTCCGGAGCGCAGAGCGCGGGCGCGCCGGCGCCGTCGACGACGCAGACCGACGGCGTCAGCAGGCCGCCGCCGTCGCGCCGCGGCACGAGCTCCCGCGTGCCGTCGGCGCGCGTCCACGCGACGCAGCTGTTCGACGTGCCGAGGTCGATGCCCACGCTGAGCGGGAGCGTGCGTTGTGGCAAGGCGAGGGCGACGAGGAGGGCGACGTGCATGCTGCGTCGTGGCGCGTTGCAACGCATTGGGCGGCGCGCACCCGAGCCGAGGTTCCTGGTGCGTGTCGATGTGGTTTGCATGCTCGCATGTTGTGTTGGCGGCGCTTGCAGGCGGGCTTGAGCCATCGCGCACTGCTGGCCTGCGGCAACACTGCCACAGATCGCCAACATCTCGCCAACACCGACCAAACACAAGCCTCGTGCTCGACGATAGAGCTCGCTCAGAGTCGTACGCGCCTTCGCACACGACCGACGGCCGACGCGCGCCGGTCGCCGCCGACGACCGTCGCAGCTTCATCGAATCGCCGTGAAACACCACAAAAAAAAGCCGCGAGCGCACGCAGAAAGCGCTCCAAAGTACCCACGACAACACACTCGCTCCCGTAACAAGATGGCTCGCGAGCCGCTGGTCCTCAGCGACGCGGAGCGGCGCATGGTCGAGGGCACGTGGCCCATGGAGCTCATCACCGACGACGCGCGCCAGCCGCTCGCCGTGTCGACGGCCACGGATTTCGCGATGCGCGTGCTGCTGAGCGACCACCTCGAGGACGTCGTCGTCTTCCGCGGCGGCGGCGACGCCCTGGGCCTGCCGACGTCGGCCTGCCTGCCCGGCTGGCTCCTCGAGTCCATCGCGGCCGGCGACGCCGACGGCTCGTCGGGCGCGTCCGTGCTCCGCTTCCTGCGGCACGCCGTCGAGAAGCACCCCGAGGCCGCGAAGACGCACAAGGCGACCGTGGAGTTCATGAACGCCGACGGCGTGCAGAAGGAGGCCAAGCCGAAGCGCCGCGAGCGGTCGCCCGTGCGCCGGCGGCCGCGGTCCGACGCGAGCGGCTCGCGGAGCCGGTCCCGGAGCCGGTCGACCGAGCGGCGGGACGCGCGCGCGATCTCCGCGAGCCCGCCGGCGACGGTCGAGGACGACCCCAAGTCCCTGGGCCCGCGCCTCGCCGCCGCCGAGGCCAAGGTCGCCGCGGGCGACGCGCGGGCCCGGGACCTCTACGTCTGCGAGCTCCGGCGGCTCCGGACGTACCGGCGGCGGCCGGCGTTCGACCTGGGCAAGGGCCCCTGCGCGCTCCTGGGCGCCCGGCGGACGAAGACGTGCCGCCACTACCAGGTCGCCGACGCGCTCGGGGACCTCGCGCGGTGGACGCTGAGCTGGGACACGCAGGACGACGGCGTCTTCGTCGGCGGCCGCGGCGCGGGCAAGGGCCTCCACGTGGACCAGGTGCTCTGGAGCAACGTGGGCCACAACTACTTTGGGCACAAGCTGCTGGCGACCTGGCCGCCGGGGGCCGTGTCGACGGAGCTCCACGCGTCGCTCCTCGACAGCGTGCTCACGCCGCCGCTGAGCGAGCCGCAGCTCGCGGCGCTCCGGGCCGCGTCGCGCGTCGTACTATTACGCCCCGGCGACGTCTTCCTCATGTCCGGCGGCGTCGCCCACGCCACGCTGAGCGTCTCCGACGACGCGCTCAACGTCACGGCCTACGAGTCGCTCGTGACGCTGCACCCGGCGCACGCGCGCCACTTCCTCCGCACGGGCGACACGTCCGGGCCCTACGGCACGAAGCGCGGCGCCATGCCCCCGGACGAGGTCGAGGAGTACAAGGACCTCATGATCGACGCGCTCGAGGCCGTCGCGCTGCGGCCGCGGCCCGACGCGCGCACCGCGCGCTTCGACGTCGCGCCCGCGGACGCGTTCGCCTTCTCCACGGTGCTCCGCGAGGTCGCCGCGGCGACGGCGAAGCTGCTCGTGGAGGCCGACGCCTACTTCGACCGCCACGTCCCCTCGGCCGTCCGCGCGGGCCTCCGCCAGATCGCGGAGCTCGACCGCGACGCCGCGCGCAGGTCCGGGGGCGCGTGAGGCGCGCGTAAGTTACGGAGAGCTAGGTCAATCACGCGCGCGCGTTGTGCGCCGCGCCCACGAGCTCGCTCGCGCGCGCGGCCTCGCGGTCCGCCTTCATCTTCTTGCAGATCTGCTTGTGGCCGCGCTTCCAGTCCTTTTTTTGGCACTCGGGCGAGCAGTAGTAGATCGCGAGGCACCGCGCGCAGCGGCTGAGCGCGACGTTCGCGTCGGCGCCGTAGCTCCATTTGCCGCAGCCCGCGCAGCACTGCTCCACGTCCAGGTGAGCGCTCTGCTTGATCTGCTTCTTCGCGTCGCGCGCGACCTTGCCGGGGTGATTGCTGAGAAAGTCGTCGCGCGGAGCTTCGTTTTCGTCCTCGCGCGCCGCCGGGGCGTTGCCGGCGCCTTTCTTGATCTCGCGAAAGTCCTCGCGCTGCATGCGGCCCGCGTGGAACTCGAGGTCGCGGTACCGCTTCGGCGGCGACCCGCGCGAGAACGACGACCGCTTCACGTGCGCATCGAAGGACCCGGCGATCTGGAGCGCGCGGAGCTTCCGGTCCTTGGTCGCGTGGCGCGCGTGCTCCGCGAACGACTCGACGACGCACTCGACGGCGTGCCCTCCGCGCTCGTCGTAGTCGACGACGAGGTCCCGGACCTTCCGGACGAAGACGCGGCGCGAGTACTCGGCCGGATCCGTGCACAGCAGGTCGTTCGCGAGCGAATGCAGCATGACGACCTCCTTGAAGCCCGCCGGGAGCGCGCAACCGTTCTGCATGAGGAGGAGAGACAGCAGGTGGATCGCGGAGCCGACGTAGGGCCGCTTGCCGCCGACGTAGTCGCGGATCTCGTGGTAGGGCCCGCAGAAATTCATGAGCTTCTCGAAGTTCTTCTCCAGGAGCTTGTGGCGACCCGTCGCCGCGCGCCAGCAAGCGAAGAACTCGTCGTACTCCGCGGGCGTGTGCCGCCCGACGAATAAGGTGGCTTCGCTGGGCCCGTATTTGTCCTTGAGGGCGTCCATGGCGGCGAGGGTCTTAGGGCTGATGTCGTTACCCGTACCGGGTTCTCCCACCATAAAGTACTCGCCGTCCGGGAGTTCGCGGCACATCACGACGGCCTTCTCGCCGCGCCGCGCCGCGTAGTTCTTCGGGCCCAAGCCCACGACGCTGAGCATCTCCATGGCGACCTCGAGCGTTGAGTCGCCTACCACGGTCATCTGTTTGAGTTTCCAGGCGAGAATCGTGCGAAAAAGCATATGCCAGTCGGCGGACGAGAGAGGACGCAGGGAGTCGCCATTGATGAAGGGAGCGATATCCCAAAGCCCCATAGTGTATGCGTCGTCGAATATGAATGCGACGAGGCGCGGGCACTCGTGAACGCGATAGAGTAGAGGCGTGGCTTAGACCGCAGACTAATATCAAATGACCACAAACTGCCAGGCGGCAGGCGGCGGCCGCGAGGCGTCAGCTCTCGCACGCGATGGTCGGCGTTGGCCTATGACGCGCCCCCGAGGCGTCCTGCAGCGTTGAAAATCTTAGATCGACACGGACGCCCCCCCCTCGGCGAGGGCCCGGTCGTGGGCGCGCCGGGACCGCTGGGCGAGGGCCTTGTGGGCGAAGCGCAGGAGGTACTGGGCGACGACGCCCGAGACGACGGCCGCGGGCGCCAACAGCCACGCGCCCCGGTTCAGCTCCGTGACGACGTCGAAGCAGACGTCGTCGCCGTCGAGCTGCTTGTCGAGCACCTTGGCCAACAGCTTGTTGATGAGGTCGCAGCGGTCGCCGACCATGAACGCCGCGAACTGCGAGATCTCGACGAGCGCGACGACGACGGCGAGCACGAAGACGTCGAGCGCGGCCCAGGCGTTGACGACCTCGCAGGCCACGTACAAGCGCCGCGCGTGGCCCAGGGATAGAGGTAAGAGCCACAACATCAACAGCATGGGCAGCTGGAGCAGCGGCAGCGCGAACCCGTAGCCAAAGTAGACGGACGCGAGCGCGCGCGCGCCCGGTCCGTCCGGGTCTTTCGACGCCGCGGGCACGGCCTCGCCGAGCGCGACGAGCGAGTAGTGGCGCCGGGCGTCGTCGGGCCCGAGCACCCAGCCCGCGGCGCCCTTGATCTCGAAGTCGAAGCTGTCGAGCGTCGCGCCCGCGACCAATAACAAAAGCGTGCCGACGAGCATCGCCGCGACGCCGCGCGTCGCGAGCCGCGGCAGGGCCCGGCGGCCGCCGAGGTGGGGGATGGGCTCGTCGAAGGCGTGGTCGCAGAGCGCGGCCACCTTCTCCGGCGCGGCGGACGCGCGCGGCGCCGCGGCCGCGAGCGCGCGAGTCTGCCGCCGGTTCGCGACGCGGCGGTGCGACGCGATGGCGACGTGGCCGAGGACGAGGGACGCGCAGGACGCGCCGACGAAGACGAAGAAGGACGGCAACGCTTCGATGTAGACGTGGATGACGACCGCGTCGACGAGCGCCGCGGCGCGCGCGTCGCCCGTGACGTCGCCCAAGGAAATATCGAAGTGGAACGCGACCATCATGAGCGTCATCACGTAGGTGTCGATCAGGGACCACTTGCCCAGCGCGTCGAGCCAGATCAAGAGCGTCTCGCGCCGCTCGACGG
Source organism: Aureococcus anophagefferens (assembly GCF_000186865.1). Taxonomy (NCBI): domain Eukaryota; class Pelagophyceae; order Pelagomonadales; family Pelagomonadaceae; genus Aureococcus; species Aureococcus anophagefferens. The sequence continues at coordinate 375,439 of NW_008705588.1, forward strand.
GCAGACGCGACGGCGGCGCGAGCCAGCACGTGCCCGCGAGCGCCAGTTTCAAGTACGGCCAGCCGCCGGAGCAGAGCGCGATGAGCATCGATAAAGGATAAACGCCGGCCTTCCACATGTCCTTGACGGAGTTGGCCAGCGAGAACTGGAACATGCTGCCCAGGTCCACGCGGACCGCGCCGTGTTCTAAACCCGCGTTCTTGAGGAGCTCGAGCTCGACGTTCACGGACGCGGCGTACGTGAGGTTCGACCAGAGGAACGCGCCGCACGTGAGGGCGAGCAGCGGCGGCACGAGCACGCGGAGCGCGAGAGGCACCTCGCCGTCGAAGCCCAGGGGCGCGTCCGGCGCCGCCGACGGCGCGGCGATCTCGAGGCGCGCGCTCCGTTCGACGAGCGGCTCCGCGAGCTCGTCCCGCACGCGCGCGCGGCGCCGCCGCGCGCGGCCGAAGAGGAACGCCACGCAGGCGGCGAAGATGAACGCGCAGGCGACGCCGAGGAGCGCCCGCTCCGCGGCGGTCCAGTGCTTTTCGCTTTTTTTTCCGCCCGTCGCGGCGCACGCGGCCGCGGCGGCCGCCGCGGACCGCGCGAGCGCGTCGTTGACGGCCGCCAGCGCGTAGTCGCGCCACACGATTTCCAGCTCCACGGCGAGGGCCGCGAGCGCGTTCGCCGCGGCGGCGTCGTCGACGGGCCCGAGGCCCCGGACCGCGGCCGTCGCCGACTCCGCGGCGACCGAGAGCGCGTCGACGGCCGGCGCGCCGCGCCAGGCCTCGGCGAGGCCGCAGCCCTTCGATAGGACGTCCCGGAGCGTCGCGTTGTCGAGGAGCGCCGCCCGGACGAGCGGGAGCTGCAGGCCGAGGCCGCCGGCGACGCCCGCCGTCGTTACCGTCGCGTTCATCCTCGGGATCGCGGGAAACTTCGTCTTTCGCAGCCCGGGGTCGTAGGCGACGCTCACCGTCGCGGGCCCGTCGAGCGTCGCGTGCGACGCGACGTGCGCGCCGCCGTCGCGGCCGTCGCCCGCGAGGACCGTCAACGCCGTGAACGTGTCGAAGCCCGCGGCCTCGACCGTGACGCCGAAGTCGGACGCGGACCCCGCGAAGCACCGGGCGGCGAAGTTCGCCGCGTCGGCGTCCACAAGAGCGTCGAGGTCGCGGAGCAGGGCGCTGTCCTGCCACTGGACGAGCGCGCCGTCGCGCGCGTGCGTTTCCCCCGCGCACGGCTCTTCGCGCCAGGCCCGCAGCGCGTCGTCGACGGCCGCGTTTGCCGCGTCGCGGCCGACGCCGTCGAGGCCGCAGCGCAGGAGCCCGTCGACGAAGCCCGGGAAGCCGCCGAAGAGCGCCGCGGCCGCGACGTCCAGCACCTCGTCCAACCCCGCCTCGAGCGGCGCGGCCGCGGGCGCCGCGGGCGCGAGGGACACGTCGTCGTAGCCCGCGGCGCCAAAGGCGAGGTCCGTCGCCGCGACGCGCACCGCGGCCCGCGCCGCGCAGGGGCCCGGCGCGGCGTCGAGCGCGCCGAGCGTCGCGGAGAGCAGCGGCTCCGGGTCCGCGGCGACCTGGACGACGGCGGCGACGGCGGCGTCGGCGAGGGCGACGCGGGCGAGAAAGTCCTCGCGGAGCGGCGCCGCCGCGAGGGGCGTCTTGACGGTCACGGCGAGGCGGCCCGTCGCGTTGACGCGCGCCGGGGTCGAGGAACGAAGGTCCCACGACGCGTTCGCGGCGGGCGCGAGCGCCACTTTCGTCGCCGCGAGGCCCGTGACGTTGAGCTCCGCGAGGGACAGCGTCACCCGGGCGCCGGCGACGTCGAGGCTCGCCGTCGCGTTCGGCGCGAAGCGCCACGTCTCTTGGAACGCGCACTCCGCGAGCCGCGCGACCGTTTTTCCCCCAAATTCCGCGGCCCGGGAGCCGGCCCAGTCGACGGTCGCGGGCGTCACCGCGGCGGCGGCGGCGGCCCGGGACGCGGACGAGGCGGCGTCCGCGGCGGACGCGCAGGCTTTCGTCCGCGTCGTCGCCTCTTTGAGGAGCGCCGTGAGGTTCGTCTCCACCAGAGGCCCCACGGCGTCGCAGAGCTCGTCGCCGAGCTTGGCGCTCAGCTCGCGCTCGACGAAGCCGCTCAGCAGCTTCAGGATCCACGCCGAGACGCCGCCGGAGAAGTCGAGGTCCGAGACGACGACGTCGGCGTCGCACGACTCGAGCGCCGCGCGGTCCGGGAACGCGCGCGCGGACCCGTCGGCGCCGACGGTCAGCGCCGCGCTCGCGCGGCTCTTCGACACCGTCGCGGCGACGGTGCCGGAGCCGCTGAGGTGCGGGAACGACTGTTCGGCGTAGCGCCAGTCCAAGCTACACGCGACGCCGACGTTTGACGCGGTCACGGCGACGCGCGCGGGGGCCGCGCCCCCGCCGGCCGACAGCGCGCCGACGACGAGGTGCGTGCAGACGCCGTCCGTGAGGTTGAAGAGGAAGCCCTCGTAGGCCGCGGCGATGGGCGGGATGGGGATCTTCAGGTCGTAGAGCCACTTGCTCAGGGGGTCCATCTGGGCCTGCGCCGCGACGGCGCACAGCGCGACGAGGCGGAGGAGGAGCTTGTGGCGCGCCATGGGAGGTGGCGGCGCTCTTGGGACGCGACGTGGGCGCTCGTATCACGTAAACAGGCGGCCCATCACCAATCACCACGGATTCTGCCGCAGGCGCGGAGGTCGGCGGTGCCGTGCTCGTCTCGCTCGCCGTCGACGGGATCGCGCGCGGCTTCGACGACTTGAACGCGGCCGCCGACGCGACGCGCGTGCTCGGGTCTCGAACGCAAGGAGCCGCCAAAAGCGCATCGCATTGTCGCAAACCGCGACGATGGTCGAGGCCTACGCCGCGGACCCCGCCTGCGCCCTGGCGCTGTCCAAGGCGTCGACGGCGGACGAGAAGCGGGCCGTGCTGACGAGCTTCGGCTGGACGTGCACGGTGAAGAAGAACAAGAGCGGCTCGCGCTGGGAGTACAAGAAGGACGGCGGCCGCAGCGTGTCGTCGCTCCAGAAGATCGTCGACGAGATCTCCGCGGACGGCGTCGCCGACGAGCCGGAGGAGGCGGCGCCGGCGGAGGCGGACGCGCCGGCGGAGGAGGCGGACGCGCCGGCGGCGGCGGACGCGCCGGCGGAGGACGCCGCGCCGGCGGAGGCGGCGAAGAAGGCCGCGCCGACGTCGCGGTCGCTGACGCCGGCGGAACTCGCGCTGTTGCAGAAAGACGACGAGGCCGGCGGCGCGACGACGCCCGTCGAGGGCGACGACCCCCCGAAGCGCAAGGAGAAGGGCGCCGACGCGAAGAAGGCGGCCGCGCTCGCGTTCTTCTCGACGGTGGGCCCGCCGGAGCTGCTCAAGGACATCGACGAGTCCAAGTACGACGAGCTCTCGAAGCTGCTGGGCTCGCTCCCGTCGGCGGTCGCCAAGCTCGTGGGCGAGGACCTGGGCGCCGGGCTCAAGCGCCAGCGCATCAACGACGTGGGCAACTGGCTGCTGAGCGGCGTGACGGCCGCGGTGACGGCCGCGGACGAGGCGAAACGAGAGAAGCTGCCCGAGGGCCTCGCGATGGCGCTGGGCAAGCTCGAGGCGGACTGCGACATCAGCGCGAAGACGGTGCTGCCCGCGGTCTGGCGCGACCTCGTGACGCTGCCCGAGGACAAGGCCCTGAGCGCCGTGGACCAGTTCCTCGCGGGCTACTCGAAGATTCGCCACGCGACCGGGTGGCTCCGGGCCAAGTGCGCGCAGCTCCGCGCCGGCGGCCCGCCGCCGCCGGCCTCCGGCGACAAGCCCGAGGCCGGCGGCGCCGGCGGCCGGCCGGGCGTCGACCGCGCGCGGACGCTCCTCGCCGAGGCGCTCGCGGCCATCGGCCGCCACGACCTCCTCGACGGCACGCTCGACGCCGCGCTCCACAGTCTGAGCGACGACGCGGCCGTCGCCTACGCGACCTACGTGCGGAGCCAGCCGGGCCAGGTGCTCTGGGGTTTGGGGCCGGGCCTCGGGCCCTGGCTCCTCGAGGGCATCCGCAACGGCGCGAGCCAGGGCGGCGGCGGCGGCGCGCCGCCGGGGCCCTACGGCCCGCCGGGCGGCGGCGGCCCGCCGGGCGGCCCGGCCTACGGCGGCGGCGGCGGGGGCGGGAAGCCCCGGCCGAACTACGACGACGACCGCCTCTGCTCGGGCTGCCGCGACGTCTTCCGCGATATGTACGACGACCGGAAGATGGACAAGTACGACCTGGACGACCAGACCGTGGGCCTGCTCAGCGAGCTGAGCCGGGCGGGGCAGATCGAGATCGCGGAGCACTTCGCGGCCTTCCCCCGGCACAAGATCAAGAATCTGTGCGGCTGGCTCCAGGGCGGCATCAAGCGGCTGCTCGGCAAGGAGGCCGACGCGCGGCGCCGCGGCGAGGACCCGGAGAAGCGCGAGCGGAGCGGCCGCGCGCGCGCGCGGTCCCGGAGCCCGCGGTCGCGGTCGCGGAGCCGCGGCCGCCGCCGCGGCCGGTCGCGGTCGCGGTCGAACCGGCGCCGCCGGTCGCGGTCGCGGTCCGCGTCGCCGAAAAAAAAGGCGCCGAGCCAGAACGAGGCCTTCTTCGCCAAGCTCGAGGGCGCCATCTCCGTCGGCGACGACCCCGACGCGGCCCAGTTCGCCGAGCTCGCCACGCTCGTCGGCGGCATGTCGGCCACGTGCGCGGAGAAGGCGGGCAAGAGCCTCGGCCGCCGCGTGCGGCGGGGCAAGGTCAAGCGCGTCGGCGCGTGGCTCCTCGCGTCGGCGAAGCGGTTCCTCGCGGAGCGCGACCCCGCGCGCGTCAAGCACCCGCAGCCCCTCGAGGACGCCATGCACCGCCTGCGGTCGTCGCGGCACCTCAAGAAGGCGGACTTTGCGTCGGGCACGCTCCGCGACCTGACGCTCCTGCTGCCGCCGAACGCCGCGCTCCACGTCGTCGACGGCCTCCACAGCGCGCTCGAGTCGGACACGCCGCCCAGGGACGTCGACGAGGCGCTGGACGACGCCATCTCCGCGCGGCTCGCGGCCGCGGGCGACGAGGACCGCGCGGAGCCGCCCGCGCCGCGGACGCGCGCGGCGTCGAGTGCCGGCGGCGCCGGCGGCGACGGATCGCTGCCCGCCGAGGCGGCCAAGGCCCTCGAGGCGCTGGAGCCGCTGGGCGTGTCGGCGGCGGACCTCGGGGAGGAGAACCTGGACGCGCTCAAGACGCGGCTCGGGCCCAAGGACGCCGCGCAGGTCCTCGAGCTCCTCCACCTCTCGCTCAGCAAGCGGCGGAGCGCGCCGGGCGACGCGCGCGCCTGGGTGAAGACGGCCATCGACAAGCACGTCGCCAAGAAGGACGGCAAGTCCGTCGCGAGCGGCAAGTGGGCCGACAACGGCCGCAAGCGGTCGCGGTCGCCGTCGCCCCGGGGCCGCGAGAAGCCGCGGAAGCCGCCCGCGGCGGACCCGGCCGTCGACGTGCCGCCGGCCGTGACGGCCAAGTGGGCCGCCCTCGCCGCGGACCACGACCTCCCGAACGCCATCCCCGCCAAGGTCCGCGGCGACCTCGGCAAGCTCCTCGCCGAGGCCGAGGCTTGCGACGTCCTCGACCGCTTCGGACGCGCGCTCAAGAAGGACCGCAAGACCGACGCGGCGCGCTTCATCTTCAACGAGGCGCGCAAGGTCTACTACGCGCGCAAGGACCGGTCCTCGTCG